>NC_091178.1:44878117-45113372 GCF_040958095.1 Procambarus clarkii | reverse complement strand
AAGGAAGCCGTTGGACACCTGATTAGTCACAGACATCATTGTTGTTGTAGTTGTTTTAGTTTCAGCTACTCACAACAAGAAGTTCCAGTTGCACGAGCTATGGTGAGCTCGAAAGTAGAGGCTCTTTAGAGTCATTATCTGTATCAATAACTGATACAGCTATTGTATTTTAGAAATCTTTCATATGAAGAAAGTTTAACAAAGCTTAAGTTGATTCACTGGAAAAGCGAAGAGTTAGGGGTGACATGATAGAGGCTTACAAGTGGATGAATGGACATAACAGGGAAGATATTAATAGGGTGTTAAAAATATCGGTACAGGACAGAATACGAAACAATGGGTATAAATTGGATAAGTTTAGATTTAGGAAAGACTTGGGTAAATACTGGTTCAGTAACAGGGTTGTTGATTTGTGGGACCAATTGCCGCGTAACGTGGTGGAGGTGGTGTCCCTCGATTGTTTCAAGCGCGGGTTGGACAAGTATATAAGTGGGATTGGGTGGTTATAAATAGGAGCTGCCTCGTATGGGCCAATAGGCCTTCTGCAGTTGCCTTTGTTCTTATGTTCTTATGAGTGGGATTGGGTGGTTATAGATAGGAGCTGCCTCGTATGGGCCAATAGGCCTTCTGCAGTTGCCTTTGTTCTTATGAGTGGGATTGGGTGGTTATAGATAGGAACTGCCTCGTATGGGCCAATAGGCCTTCTGCAGTCACATTTGTTCTTATGATTAGTAAGAATTTAAAACAAAGGGATCAATGCATGATTGTTCGTAATAAGGCGAATAGGACACTGGGATTTATTAATCGAAGCGTTAGTAACAAGACACCTGGTGTGGTTCTTCAGCTATATCTTGCTCTGGTTAGGCCCCATTTAGATTATGCAGTTCAGTTTTGGTCGCCGTATTATAGAATGGATATAAATTCACTTGAACGTGTCCAGCTTAGGATGACAAAGTTATTTTCCCAAATTAGAAATCTTTCATATGAAGAAAGATTAATGAAGCTTAAGTTGCATTCACTGGAAAAGCGAAGAGTTAGGGGTGACATGATAGAGGCTTACAAGTGGATGAATGGACATAACAGGGAAGATATTAATAGGGTGTTAAAAATATCGGTACAGGACAGAATACGAAACAATGGGTATAAATGGGATAAGTTTAGATTTAGGAAAGACTTGGGTAAATACTGGTTCAGTAACAGGGTTGTTGATTTGTGGAACCAATTGCCGCGTAACGTGGTGGAGGTGGTGTCCCTCGATTGTTTCAAGCGCGGGTTGGACAAGTATATGAGTGGGATTGGGTGGTTATAAATAGGAGCTGCCTCGTATGGGCCAATAGGCCTTCTGCAGTTGCCTTTGTTCTTATGTTCTTATGAGTGGGATTGGGTGGTTATCGATAGGAGCTGCCTCGTATGGGCCAATAGGCCTTCTGCAGTTGCCTTTGTTCTTATGAGTGGGATTGGGTGGTTATAGATAGGAACTGCCTCGTATGGGCCAATAGGCCTTCTGCAGTTACATTTGTTCTTATGATTAGTAAGAATTTAAAACAAAAGGATCAATGCACGATTGTTCGTAATAAGGCGAATAGGAACATAAGAACATAAGAACAAAGGTAACTGCAGAAGGCCTATTGGCCCATACGAGGCAGCTCCTATTCTATAACCACCCAATCCCACTCATATACTTGTCCAACCCGTGCTTGAAACAATCGAGGGACCCCACCTCCACAATGTTACGCGGCAATTGGTTCCACAAATCAACAACCCTGTTACTGAACCAGTATTTACCCAAGTCTTTCCTAAATCTAAACTTATCCAATTTATATCCATTGTTTCGTGTTCTGTCCTGTGTTGATACTTTTAATACCCTATTAATATCCCCCCGGTTATGTCCATTCATCCACTTGTAAACCTCTATCATGTCACCCCTAACTCTTCGCCTTTCCAGTGAATGCAACTTAAGCTTTGTTAATCTTTCTTCATATGAAAGATTTCTAATTTTGGGAATTAACTTAGTCATCCTACTCTGGACACGTTCAAGTGAATTTATATCCATTCTATAATATGGCGACCAAAACTGAACTGCATAATCTAAATGGGGCCTAACTAGAGCAAGATATAGCTTGAGAACCACACCAGGTGTCTTGTTACTAACGCTGCGATTAATAAATCCAAGTGTCCGATTTGCCTTATTACGAACATTTATGCATTGATCCTTTTGTTTTAAATTCTTACTAATCATAACTCCCAGATCCCTTTCGCAATCCGACTTCGCAATCACAACACCATCTAGCTCGTATCTTGTAACTCTATCATCATTACCTAACCTCAGAACTTTACATTTATCAGCATTAAACTGCATCTGCCAATCCGTTGACCATTTCAAAACCCTATCTAGATCAACTTGAAGTGATAGTGAGTCCTCCTCCGAATTAATTTCCCTACCGATTTTCGTATCATCGGCAAATTTGCAAATGTTGCTACTCAAACCTGAATCTAAATCATTTATATATATTATAAACAACAGAGGTCCCAGGACAGAGCCTTGAGGCACTCCACTTACAACATTTTCCCACTCTGACTTGATTCCATTTATACTAACTCTCTGTTTCCTTTGGTATAGCCATGCCCTAATCCAGCTTAATATAGCACCCCCAATACCATGAGACTCTATTTTTTTAATCAGTCTTTCATGTGGCACTGTATCAAAAGCTTTGCTAAAGTCAAGGTATACAACATCGCAATCCTTACCACTATCAACTGCCTCAACAATGCTAGAATAAAAAGATAACAAATTTGTTATCTGTTGATAGTGGTGAGGATTGTGATGTTGTGTACCTTGACTTTAGCAAAGCTTTTGATACAGTGCCACATGAAAGACTAAAAAAAAAAATAGAAGCTCATGGTATTGGGGGTGCTATATTAAGTTGGATTAGGGCATGTCGGATTGCGAAAGGGATCTGGGAGTTATGATTAGTAAGAATTTAAAACAAAAGGATCAATGCATGAATGTTCGTAATAAGGCAAATAGGACACTGGGATTTATTAATCGAAGCGTTAGTAACAAGACACCTGGTGTGGTACTTAAGCTATATCTTGCTCTGGTTAGGCCCCATTTAGATTATGCAGTTCAGTTTTGGTCGCCGTATTATAGAATGGATATAAATTCACTTGAACGTGTCCAACGTAGGATGACTAAGTTAATTCCCCAAATTAGAAATCTTTCATATGAAGAAAGATTAACAAAGCTTAAGCTGCATTCACTGGAAAGGCGAAGAGTTAGGGGTGACATGATAGAGGTTTACAAGTGGACGAATGGACATAACAGGGGGGATATTAATAGGGTATTAAAAATATCAACACTAGACAGAACTCGAAACAATGGGTATAAATTGGATAAGTTTAGATTTTGGAAAGACTTGGGTAAATACTGGTTCAGTAACAGGGTTGTTGATTTGTGGAACCAATTGCCGGGTAACGTGGTGGAGGTGGGGTCCCTCGATTGTTTCAAGCGCGGGTTGGACAAGTATATGAGTGGGATTGGGTGGTTATAGAATAGGAGCTGCCTCGTATGGGCCAATAGGCCTTCTGCAGTTACCTTTGTTCTTATGTTCTTATGTTCTTATGTTAAACATGAACGGCCATTTATAAACACTGGGCAGGACACTGGGATTCCCAGGACACTGGGATTTATTAATCGAAGCGTTAGTAACAAGACACCTGGTGTGGTTCTTCAGCTATATCTTGCTCTGGTTAGGCCCCATTTAGATTATGCAGTTCAGTTTTGGTCGCCGTATTATAGAATGGATATAAATTCACTTGAACGTGTCCAGCTTAGGATGACAAAGTTATTTTCCCAAATTAGAAATCTTTCATATGAAGAAAGATTAATGAAGCTTAAGTTGCATTCACTGGAAAAGCGAAGAGTTAGGGGTGACATGATAGAGGCTTACAAGTGGATGAATGGACATAACAGGGAAGATATTAATAGGGTGTTAAAAATATCGGTACAGGACAGAATACGAAACAATGGGTATAAATTGGATAAGTTTAGATTTAGGAAAGACTTGGGTAAATACTGGTTCAGTAACAGGGTTGTTGATTTGTGGAACCAATTGCCGCGTAACGTGGTGGAGATGGTGTCCCTCGATTGTTTCAAGCGCGGGTTGGACAAGTATATGAGTGGGATTGGGTGGTTATAAATAGGAGCTGCCTCGTATGGGCCAATAGGCCTTCTGCAGTTGCCTTTGTTCTTATGTTCTTATGAGTGGGATTGGGTGGTTATAGATAGGAGCTGCCTCGTATGGGCCAATAGGCCTTCTGCAGTTGCCTTTGTTCTTATGAGTGGGATTGGGTGGTTATAGATAGGAACTGCCTCGTATGGGCCAATAGGCCTTCTGCAGTTACATTTGTTCTTATGATTAGTAAGAATTTAAAACAAAAGGATCAATGCACGATTGTTCGTAATAAGGCGAATAGGACACTGGGATTTATTAATCGAAGCGTTAGTAACAAGACACCTGGTGTGGTTCTTCAGCTATATCTTGCTCTGGTTAGGCCCCATTTAGATTATGCAGTTCAGTTTTGGTCGCCGTATTATAGAATGGATATAAATTCACTTGAACGTGTCCAGCTTAGGATGACAAAGTTATTTTCCCAAATTAGAAATCTTTCATATGAAGAAAGATTAATGAAGCTTAAGTTGCATTCACTGGAAAAGCGAAGAGTTAGGGGTGACATGATAGAGGCTTACAAGTGGATGAATGGACATAACAGGGAAGATATTAATAGGGTGTTAAAAATATCGGTACAGGACAGAATACGAAACAATGGGTATAAATTGGATAAGTTTAGATTTAGGAAAGACTTGGGTAAATACTGGTTCAGTAACAGGGTTGTTGATTTGTGGAACCAATTGCCGCGTAACGTGGTGGAGATGGTGTCCCTCGATTGTTTCAAGCGCAGGTTGGACAAGTATATGAGTGGGATTGGGTGGTTATAAATAGGAGCTGCCTCGTATGGGCCAATAGGCCTTCTGCAGTTGCCTTTGTTCTTATGTTCTTATGAGTGGGATTGGGTGGTTATAGATAGGAGCTGCCTCGTATGGGCCAATAGGCCTTCTGCAGTTGCCTTTGTTCCTATGAGTGGGATTTTGTGGTTATAGATAGGAACTGCCTCGTATGGGCCAATAGGCCTTCTGCAGTTACATTTGTTCTTATGATTAGTAAGAATTTAAAACAAAAGGATCAATGCATGATTGTTCGTAATAAGGCGAATAGGACACTGGGATTTATTAATCGAAGCGTTAGTAACAAGACACCTGGTGTGGTTCTTCAGCTATATCTTGCTCTGGTTAGGCCCCATTTAGATTATGCAGTTCAGTTTTGGTCGCCGTATTATAGAATGGATATAAATTCACTTGAACGTGTCCAGCGTAGGATGACAAAGTTATTTTCCTAAATTAGAAATCTTTCATATGAAGAAAGATTAATAAAGCTTAAATTGCATTCACTTGAAAGGCGAAGAGTTAGGGGTGACATGAAAGAAGTTTACAAGTGGATGAATGGATATAACAAAGGGGTTATTAATAGGGTATTAAAAGTATCAACTCAAGACAGAACACGAAACAATGGGTGTAAATTGGATAAGTTTAGATTTAGGAACATAAGAACATAATAGTATTATAGACTGTGGGTTGGTTGGTGTTGTCGTCATTGATCCTTCTCTATGGACAACCCAACCCACAACTCGGCAGAGTGCTTATACTAGGAGATCACCTTTGGCGCTTCTGGCTCTTGGAGAGGGGCTCAACGTCACACGTTTAGGGGATGCGGCTCCAACACTTAGCCTCGTTGTCACGTGCACACACCCACTCGAGCCGCTGTGACTCCCCACTCTCTCCTTATGAGATATAATCTCCTCAATCCCCTATGACTTACTAGTATTACCTCCTACCCTGTCCACAGCAGTGGTTCTTGGTTCTTTCTCCCTCTCTCTCCTTCTTTACTACCTCCTGGGAAGCCTCACTAGGACAAGGGCAAACACCAGCAAATTGTGACACATTTACTGGACAAAGCACATACACGATACATACACACATATAATAATAATGAATCCTATACTCTATAATATCACAATCAGGTTGCACTCCAACACCATCAGAACTCTATTATCAGCTTATCAAGTGGTATCCTATCTCCTGGTTCACCACCTGATACTATTAACCTCCTCAAGTTGATCAAGCCTACATACACTGTTGCACTATCAGCAAGATAATGTATATATAGAAAACCAGCATTTGAATGCAATAACATATATCAGTATAAATGTTCATTGATACACAACAATGATTAATCGATCACTGTCAGTCCTCGAGCACATACATCTGTAGGTAATCAAGCCTACGACTGCAACTCTAAGCTTCAGAATAAATCACTCCTTGACATAAGAATGCAAACAGTCACTCACCTCTCACTGCGTCTTGCACGCTACTGACAACCAAACACTATCAACTCCCTACAAGTAATCCACCAGTACTTCCCTTCCACCTCTGGAAGTTCACTACCCTAATATCTTTAGGTTCTTCCAGGCTTCACTACCAGGACCCTCTGCAGCTCCTCCAGGCTGCTATCATGAAGTTTCTTTGCACAACTACGGTGCTTCACCCTTCTGCTAGGTTCCTCCACAGCTCTCTTGGCTGCTACACCATGAAGTTTCCTCGAGCAACTATGGTGCTTCACCACCTCTTCAGAAGCACGTGACACTCCTCTTCACTGCTGCTTCTCCTCACAGCTCGAGGTCCTCTGCTCCACTACCTTGGAGTCTCATCAGCTACTTCATCTAGGCTGGCTTCGAAGTTCTCAGCAACTTCTTCCCCAAAAGACAAACCTGCAACCCATCGACACTCCAATAAAATGTTCCCCTTTAACACATAAACAAAAAATATTCACACAATATGTGTGCCTCAAACCTCTATCTGTTCTCTACATACAGTGAGAGTGGACTCCCCCGCTTTGGGCGGGTCCATACTCCACCTCGCCTGGCGGCGGTCCTCACTCGCTGGGAGGGTCTTCCTCCATCAGGAGCCAGGCTCCCTCAGTCGTCCGCCAGCGCTCAGAGGGGGCGGACGTCGCTCCGTGTTCCTCCCTCTACACTCTCTTATTTCAGGCCTTCTGTCTTATTAAAACATGTCAAACTTATAAATAAACATTGCTACTGTCGCTGGGCACACGACCAACTACAAGCAAGTACTATGAACTGGCGTATATCGTGCTTACCACAGATTAACTGATCGAGGGCGCTTTCCCTCTGACGGCGTCTGGTCAGGGCGCTCCACACAGCCCACGAAAATGCCTCTGAGCAGCTTATTGAACTCTGCTCGTCGACCAGGACTTGACACCACAACGTTCTTAGCTCAATTCCACAGCTGGCACGTCTGCACACTTCTCTTCTCTTGGAGATATATCACTAGGGGTTCCCTTCTGGCGGGAGCTCAAACGGAGCGCGGCTTCCCCCTGCGATGTCTGGCACTCAAGTGAGGTCAAGGTCCTCCGGAAGCGAGCCTCACGCCTCCAGCAAAATGTCCACATCTCCTAGCCAGTCATTTATCTGTATTCTTCTTCATTGCCCATAATTTTAAACTGTTATACATATCCAACCAGCCATTTTACATATGGGTTATCACCTCAATATTTGCTAGACCTTCTAGTTAGGTCAGGCTTGCTGAATAACTCTCAAGAAGGGAGACTCGTTTCTCCTGCAGGCTGAGATCATAACAATAGGGAGAAATAGGGAGTGAGCTAGGGAATAGTGATCACAAAGAAATCAGATTTAGCATAGAATGGAATAGACCTGTAGGAAAAAATTCTGTTGAATTAAATTGCATTCACTGGAAAGGCGAAGAGTTAGGGGTGACATGATAGAGGTTTACAAGTGGATAAATGGACATAACAAAGGAGATATTAATAGGTATTAAAAGCGAATTTTGGTTGTAGGAGATTCCCAGGTGAGGTATTTAGACAGAACGTTTTGTGCCAGAGATAAAGGAAACAGGTTAAGGGTTTGCTATCCGGGAGCTGGTATTGGTGATATTGTTGGAAACATGAAAGACGCTTAGTATTTCTAACCAGCAGGACCGATTTCAAAACCTCATTTCAGAGTGGCATAGAAACTATGATCTTCCCGAAGACATTAATCAGGCAGAACAAGAATTTGTAAAACCGATTCAAAGTGCAGCAAACCACTCAATCCCACTGAAAAAACAGCCCACCGGACACCATAAAGATCATTGGTACTATTGCGAACGTGTCAAAGAACTCAACCATAGACTCAACAGAACAAGAAAGCTATACAAAAAGCAGCCAAGTGACCGCAACAGGACCTTACTTTGTGAGGTCAAGGAACATGTGCATCGAGAGATCAGACAAATAAAAGAACAAAAGTGGCTGGAATGGAAGGTGTAAACAGACCTTACTTAACGGTAGGTTCTATGGAGGCAGTGACGTTTCTTAGCCAGCAAGGATATGATGGAATTCTTATGGAAATACCGGAGGGGAACGAGAAGCTGACGAAGGTAATTATCTATAAATACCCTCAGATTCTGGACCCCGAGTTTATACTCGACGACCAACGATTTGTGTGGGCCAAGCGTCACCTTATTAAAGTGAAGCTAGGAGTCAGGTGGTGGCTCTAGTGAGAGGTGACGTACCCGAGAAAGTGTTCATCACCGGGGCTGGCTACAGGCATGTAGCAAAGTATGTGGAAGAGCCCATAATATGCCTGAAAAGCTGCAGATGGGGGCATAAATCCTGGAGCTGTCAAAATGACCCACGATGTCGTTTCTGCGGAAAGTCTCACCTCTCTACTGTGTGTAGAAACAGACTGAATCTGGGTGAGAAAATAGTTCCCAGATGCTGCAACTGTGGAGGTGTTCACAATGCGAGCTCGGCTGTGTGTAGCAAGAGGCCGAGTATGGCTGTTCTCCGGCCGGTGAATGTTACAGAGCAAGCAAGAGCTCTTACCCAGACACCGGGAGCACAGCAAAACAGTCTGCCCCAAACAGTGCCAGTGAACCGGACGAATGCGTGGGTAAAGGAGTCACCTTTACTTAGGCAGGCTCCAGCAACAAGCAGCCACGCCACCACTCAGGACTCCGGCAGTGACAGTGTAACGGTGAGTGAAGTGGCTACTGTGGCTCAGAAAGAGGGTCATAATAATATGGTCAAGGAAGTGTGGGCTGAACTTAAAAAAGTTGGTGAGTTCCTCCAAAATCTGGGGCAGAGAATCGAGTCCATCGAGGCTAAATTAAACGTTCAGGAGGTCAAGGAAAATCACAAAACGGTGAAGGATAGTCAGGATATAGTGGTTGAGGACAAAAATGAAATATTGAGTGATGAAATGAAGGAAAGTGAAGTGTGTGTCAATGATGATAGTCGTAGGGAAAGGAAGAACCCTATAATTACACATAAAATGAAGGAATCATTTGGGCCAATAATGGACGTCTCAGGGCTGAAAAAATCTCTTGAGAATCGCAATGTCGCTTTTACTGGTGAACTTGGGAGGAGGTGGGAGATGTTATACAAGGTATGGCTATCATTTAGTGAACTTATTGAGGATGACTTGGGCAATGAATTGATTAATAATGGATCACCCTAGACTGAAAGTGTTGTCATGGAATGTTAATGGTTTGAGGAACAGGGTTACAGATGTTCATTGTTATGTGATGGGAAATGATATTGATGTTGTAGCTCTCCAAGAGACAGGGGATAGGAATGAAGGATTATTGAAATTAAATGGCTATAAAGGGTTTCACCTCTTCGCTGCAAATAACATCAGAGGCACGTCGATTTATGTTAAGAACTCCATACCAGCAGAGTTAGTAGAACCGCCATCAAAAACGCAAGGTATAGAGAGTGTCTGTGTTAAATTATCATTAAGGGAAGGGGAATTTATTGTAGTTAATTTGTATGTATCCAGGAACTGCTTCGACGCTAACTATTTACCTGACTGCATTTATACTAATCCTTCACTGGTCATTGGGGACCTTAATGCTCGGCACACAAGCCTTGGGACAGTGGGTAGTATTAATACTAATGGGGTCAAGTGGTTACAGTTTCTACAAGATCATCCAGATACCTGTCTCTTGGGAAACAATGAACCAACTCACATCAGGGGAGGACGGCTTGACTATGCCTGCGTTTTAAACTCTCAGGGGATTATGGGGGAGGCTCGGGTTGTTCGGGAACTACTTAGTGACCACTTTGCCTTGAACGTTGAATTACCACTGGGGAAAAAACAAGTCCACTTTCAAAGGAAAAGGCTAAATATTAAGAAAGATATGAAAAATTATTTTATTCAAAATATGGGAGATTGGTATCAACATTACACGCCGTTCTGCGTTGATAGTTTTTACGAGGACATGGTCGAGAACATAGAGAAATTAGTACAGAGGGAAAATAACGGGGGCAGGGGAAGCAAGACGCACGGACCTAAGAAATTTAAATATTCCAATGATCAGCAAGTCAAGGGATGGGAGAGAATGCTACGGAGTGCGCATAAAGCATGGTTAAAAAATGGAATGAGGGATGAAGAGAAAAATACAATGTTGGAAGTGGCTAGGGAATGCAGTCAGGTGAGGAAGGAGGCGCGGGACAGATACTGGCAAGAATTTGCTCAGTCCATTGGTAATACTAAGAACCTTAAAGACATATGGAGAGCAGTAAACAAAGTCAGGGGTTGTAAGACCAAATTCATTGCTCACTCAGATCCAGGGAAAGTTGCTAATGAGTTAGTAGATAAATGGGCAAGTGCTGCTGGTATGGAGTCCTTACCTGCAGACACGAGAGTCACCATTGAGTCATGGGAAAATATTAGAAATGGAGTAACTTTATGTGCCTTAAATACAAGATCTATAACATGCACTGAGATAACCCACGATGAGCTACTGGATGCTATAAAAAGTGGCAGCTCTACTGCTCCGGGAAAAGATGGAGTAACGTATGACATACTTAATTATTTAGCCGGTATGAAACCTAATCTCTTACTTGATTTGTTTAATATGAGTTATAGAGAGGGAAAGTTACCAAGAAAATGGAAAGAGGCTGTCATCATTCCTATCCCTAAGTCAAACGGAGGCTACAGACCTGTCTCCTTAATATCCTGCTTTTGTAAAATGATGGAAAGGATTTTGTTAAATAGGCTACTCTACCTTGTAGGTGATAACATGTCCAGTAATCTCTTTGGTTTTATCAAAGGCAAAACTACTGCGGATTGTCTCTTAAAGTGTTTGTCTAATGTGGATGACAATTGTAGAGTTTTTGTTGATCTACAAGGAGCATTTGATAAAGCCAATGGGGAAGTAATCTTATACGAATTAGTCAATCTGGGAATAACAGGGAGATTGCTACACTGGATAAGGGATTATCTACAAGGCAGAAAAGGTCAGGTGTATTACCAGGGATACATGTCTGAGGAACGGAGGTTTCAGTTAGGTACCCCACAAGGGGGAGTATTAAGTCCCACCTTATTCAATGTATTAATGAACAGATTAGCATCAGAGATGTATCCTCCAGGGGTCACGACGATCATATTTGCTGATGACATTCTTATACAAGGCACTTCTGGGAACAAAATTCAAGATGCTCTTAACATACTTGGTACAACCTGTCACAAGTTAGGCTTAGTTATAAATGCAGATAAAACCAAATACGAGTATAGGAAACGAAGAAATATAACACTTACTCTAAATGGTGTGGAACTGAGCCGTGTACAGAAGTACAAGTATCTGGGCATGTATGTTGGATACACATGTGAGAGTAAAAATGCTGAAATAAATCATATCAGCACCTTATGTAAAGCCCGTCTGCATCCTCTAAAAGCACTGGCTTTTTCTGGTAAAGGTGTTGGGGTACCTATCTTGCGGATGTTATACATAAGCACTGTTCGATCCCTGATAGACTACGCAGCACCCGTATTGTCTTACACAGGCCAAGGCAGAATTCAAAAAATAGAGCTGATACAGAACGAGGCTATGAGGATTATTCTTGGATGTCAAAGAAATGCAATGATTGAAATAATGAGAATGGAATTAAATTTACAGTGTGTGATAGAGTCCGTGACATTAACACTAGAGTATCTATTCGTTTCATGCGGAGAAAAGGAGGGGATAAGCTGTTTGAGAGCGTTCAGACCTGCTTGAGTGACGTACACACTTCCAGGAAACTGAGGGAGACACGCTATACGAGAGGATTAGCTCATGACCTCAGGGAATACGACGTACTTGACTGCTGTAAACCCTCTCGACAGTGTAATATGTCTGCTCCCTGGAAAGTACAGAAAATAGACGTCGAAATTGCACCCCTCAAGGTGAAAAAGATTCATCATGAACCGGGACAATTACGGTGTTTGTATGGAAGCATGATATCTCGGTTACCAAGAGGCAACAGTTTACATGTATATTGCGACGGGTCGGTGGCGGAAGATGGCAGGGCAGGGTGTGGTGTCTTAATAAGGGATTATACGGAGTTTGGGACTGTGGACAGGATAATTGAACTCCGGCTTAGTAATTATATATCATCCACACAAGCTGAACTGCAGGCCATTCTGGCGTGTTTGGAGGAAGTACGTCATGACGACAAAAATGTTTTTGTATTTGTCGATAGCCGAGGAGCACTGGAGTCCTTAAACAGTCGAAACCCAGTCTTCATGTCTATAGTGGAGGACTGTAAGAGAAGAATAACTGAGATACAGCTGAAAGGTTATAGTGTGAAATTCATGTGGATTCCATCTCATGTTGGAATAGTGCTCAACGAGGTGGCGGATGACTTGGCCAAACGTTGACATTGAATGTGAATTCACAATGAGACAAATAAGAAGCAAAATCAGAAATATTCAGGCACAGGCGGGAGTGGAGAGGAGAGAGATAATGTATGAGAGTAGTCAAACCATGCAACACTACATGTATGTGAGTCAAAACACCCATTTCACTTATGGTAAAAGGAGAAATGCTTGGAGTGACTCTGTGTACATGCGGCTCAGGCTTGGGTACAAATATTACTGGGAATATGGGATAGATGTTCATGGTAATGACACGACGTGTAAACTATGTGGTATGTTAAGGTCTCACACCCTTGCCCATTATATTCTTGATTGTCCGTTGATTAATGTATATAGAAACACTGAGATAAGGACTGTTCCTGAACAAATAGCCTGGATGTGTCACAACGGAAAGGTTGATGATATTCTTGAGAGATATAAGAATTTTGCACCAAGATTGTAATATTTTGTTGAATTATCTGCAGGTGTCTTGCAAATTGTCTATACAGTATACCTAGGTCATAAAAGTATTTGTGTGTACGTCTGATACCATACTACTTGTGAGGGAGGAAATGTATATTTTTACCTCTCAGAATGTTTGGTAATGTGTTTATTTGTGATGTGTGTCTATGTATATATTAACACGTTGTACTGAATGGGGTGAGAATAGCTTGAGCTACCTCATCCCTTTGTGTGTATTTTACCTCAATAAACTTATTTCAATTTCAATTTCAACTCACTGACTGATTGACGTCTTTCCGCCTGGTAGGGCCTCATATGTACGTTAGAAATGTGCCGATTACACCATTTTATTGTGTCGTAGGATCTGGAAGAGTGAGGACATGGGAAATCCTTCTAAGCACTACTGGATGTAAGGAGCTTGCCAGCGTGTACCTTAACGGGAAATTTATCACCATGGGTGACGGTGGCTGCATTGTAGTTACCATGTATGGCAGTCAATTCTACAGGTAAATTCTTAACGGATTTGCGTCTCTTATGTATGTGACGAATGTGCTTAGTAAACCATTTTCTTGAGACATAAGGCCTGGAACAGGGAGGACATAGGTAAACCTTCTGAGCACTGCTGGATGTACGCTTGCGCTTGCCAGGCTGTACCTAAACGGGAACTTCATCACCATTGGTGACGGAGGCGGCAGTGTAGTTACCATGAATGGCATTCAATTCTGCAGGTAAAGTGTTATTGGGCTTGGTTTCTTGGGTGCGGATTTCAGGTTGTGTACACTCACTGAGAACTGAGAACTCAACGGGAGCTTCATCACTAATTGTGACGGAGGTGGCAGTGTAGTTACCATGAATATTAGTCAATTCTGCAGGCAAATTGTTATTGGATTTTGTTCCTTGTGTCTGGATTTCAGGTTGTGCACGCTCACTTTCTGAGAACTCAATGGGAGCTTCATCACCAAGGGTGACGGAGGTGGCAGTGTAGTTACCATGAATGGCAGTCAATTCTGCAGGTAAACTGTTATAGGAATTGGTTTCTTGCATGCGGATTTAAGGTTGTGCACACTCACTGACATATTGACGCCTTACCACCTGGTAGGGACTCAAATGTACGTTAGAAATGTACCGATTACGCCTGTTTATTGAGTCGTAAGAATTGGAACAGAGAGGACATGGGAATTCCTTCTAAGCACCACTGGATATAAGGAGCTTCCCAGCCTGTACCTTAAAGGGAACTTCATTACCATGGGTAGCGGGGGCGGCAGTGTACTTACCATGAATGGCAGTCAATTCTGGAGGGAAATCGTTTATGTACTTGGTTCCATATGTGTAGATTTCCAGTTGTGCACACTCACTGACTGAGAACTCAACGGGAGCTTCATCACCAAGATTAATGGAGGTGGCAGTGTAGTTACCGTGAATGGTTATCTTGAGATGATTTCGGGGCTTTTTAGTGTCCCCGCGGCCCGGTCCTCGACCAGGCCTCCACCCCCAGGAAGCAGACCGTGACAGCTGACTAACACCCAGGTACCTATTTTACTGCTAGGTAACAGGGGCATAGGGTGAAAGAAACTCTGCCCAATGTTTCTCGCCGGCGCCTGGGATCGAACCCAGGACCACAAGTCCAGCGTGCTTTTCTCTCGGCCGACCGGCTCCCATTAAGGTAGCCAATTCTGCAGGCAAATTGTATTGGACTTGGTATCTTGCGGGTGGATTATAGGTGTTGCACACTCAATGACAGAGAACTCAACAGAAACTTCATCAGCATGGGTGACGGAGGTGGCAGTGTTGTTACCATAAATGGCATTCAATTATGTAGGTAAATTATTATTTGAATTGGTTTCTTGTTTACGGATTTCAGGTTGTACACACTCACTGACTGACTGATGCCTTTCCACCTGGTAGGGACTCATATGTACATTAGAAATGTGCCGATTACGCCATTGTATTGAGGCGTAAGACTTCGAACAGTGAGGACATGAGAAATCCTTCTGAGCACCACAGGATGTAGGGAGCTTGCCAGCCAGTACCTTAGTGGGAACTTCATCGCCATGGGTGACGGGGGCGGCTGTGTAATTACAATGAATGGCAGTTAATTCTGGAGGGAAATCGTTTATGTACTTGGTTCCATATGTGTAGATTTCCAGTTGTGCACACTCACTGACTGAGAACTCAACGGGAGCTTCATCACCAAGATTAATGGAGGTGGCAGTGTAGTTACCGTGAATGGTTATCTTGAGATGATTTCGGGGCTTTTTAGTGTCCCCGCGGCCCGGTCCTCGACCAGGCCTCCACCCCCAGGAAGCAGACCGTGACAGCTGACTAACACCCAGGTACCTATTTTACTGCTAGGTAACAGGGGCATAGGGTGAAAGAAACTCTGCCCAATGTTTCTCGCCGGCGCCTGGGATCGAACCCAGGACCACAAGTCCAGCGTGCTTTTCTCTCGGCCGACCGGCTCCCATTAAGGTAGCCAATTCTGCAGGCAAATTGTATTGGACTTGGTATCTTGCGGGTGGATTATAGGTGTTGCACACTCAATGACAGAGAACTCAACAGAAACTTCATCAGCATGGGTGACGGAGGTGGCAGTGTTGTTACCATAAATGGCATTCAATTATGTAGGTAAATTATTATTTGAATTGGTTTCTTGTTTACGGATTTCAGGTTGTACACACTCACTGACTGACTGATGCCTTTCCACCTGGTAGGGACTCATATGTACATTAGAAATGTGCCGATTACGCCATTGTATTGAGGCGTAAGACTTCGAACAGTGAGGACATGAGAAATCCTTCTGAGCACCACAGGATGTAGGGAGCTTGCCAGCCAGTACCTTAGTGGGAACTTCATCGCCATGGGTGACGGGGGCGGCTGTGTAATTACAATGAATGGCAGTTAATTCTGGAAGTAAATAGATTTTGGACTTTGTTTCTTGTGGGCGGATGTCAGGTTGTGCACGCTCGCTGTCTGAAAACTGATGGTGCGGTAAGTCAACTGGCTTCTGCTTGAAGATATCAGGGATCTTTCGTTGCCTGTCTCCTTTGCGACTGAATATTGTACATGGCGGTAGGCTGAAGGTTGCCATTGAGACTTCTCCGGCATAGAAATGTGGTGTTGAACACAACCAATGACTTCAGTGTTAGATACAATCAGTAGGTGTCATAGGTTTCACCGAAAAACGTTTGTAAATACCCTGATAATCTTCATCTTTGTCAGGCGTTAAAGATCAGGATCCATTCTGTTCAATAAATAACGGGAGACTTAAAACTCGATACCAGTAAAATACGTCTGGTGTATCAGCCGCACTATCTGATGAGCTAACGAGTCCCATCTGCCCGAAGGAACTGGTTTTAAGGCGCCAGAGGGCCTTAAAACTATAATATAATAACAATCAAATAAAAGGTTAATCAGAAAGACGAAAATAGCAAAAGTGTACAATAAAAAGACTGGTAAACTTCATGCAGAATTTTTCAACCCTTCTCAGTGCCGCTGCATTGAGGACATCAATGCAGCAATTCAGGGAATTTTAATCATGTACTTCCGTTGATGCGCGCAGTAACCAGTAAGCCTGTCATTTTCTACAATATATTTCATGTGTACAAAGAAAATAGGTTATTTAATTTCAGAATTGTGGGATTTTTTTTAATAAAATTATAGAACATAAACTTTTAAAATTCACATAGTTCATAGCTAGTTATAGCGGCGACTATATGGTGAACAGGAAGCAATTTATTTTAATAATACTTGAAACAACATGTACAAGGTGTATCTGCTGGAACTTAAGCAGATACGATTGATTGACGCCTACCCACCTTGTAGGGCTCTCTTGTGTACGTGATGAAGGTGCAAATTAAGATATTGTCTTGATATGTAACGCATGGTACAGTGAGGACATGGGTAAACCTTCTGAACAACGCTGGATGTACCGCGCTTGCCAGCCTGTACCTTAACGGGAACTTCATCGCCATGGGTGACTGAGGCAGTCAATTTTGCAGATAAATTGTTAACGGGCTTGGTTTCCTGTGTGCAGATTTCAGGTTTTGCACGCTCACTGACTGATTGACGCCTTTTCATCTGGTAGTGACTCATATGAGCGTTAGAGATGTGCCGCTTACGCCAATTTTTTGAGGTGAAGGATCTGGAACAGTGAGTACATGGGAATTTCTCCTGAGCACCACTGGATGTAATGAGCTGGCCAGCCTGTATCTTAACGGGAACGTCATCACCATGGGTGACGTGGGCGGCAGTGTAGTTACCATGAATGACATTCATTTCTGCAGGTAAAGTGTTATTGGGCTTGGTTTCTTGGGTGCGGATTTCAGGTTGTGTACACTCACTGTGAGCTGAGAACTCAACGAGAGCTTCATCACCAAGGGTGACGGGGGTGGCAGTGTAGTTACCATGCTTGGCAGTCAATTCAGCAGGTAAATTCTTAATGGATTTGCGTCTTTTATTTATGTGACAAATGTGCTTATTAAGACCATTTCTTGAGAGATAAAGCCTGGAACAGTGAGGACATGGGTAAGTGTTATTGGGCTTGGTTTCTTGGGTGCGGATTTCAGGTTGTGTACACTCACTGGGAACTGAGAACTCAACGGGAGTTTCATCACCAAGGGTGACGGAGGTAGCAGTATAGTTACCGTGAATATTAGTCAATCCTACAGGCAAATTGTTATTGGACTTTGTTCCTTGTGTGTGGATTTCAGGTTGTGCACGCTCACTTTCTGAGAACTCAATGGGAGCTTCATCACCAAGGGTGACGGAGGTGGCAGTGTAGTTACCATGAATGGCAGTCAATTCTGCAGGTAAACTGTTATAGGAATTGGTTTCTTGCATGCGGATTTAAGGTTGTGCACACTCACTGACATATTGACGCCTTACCACCTGGTAGGGACTCAAATGTACGTTAGAAATGTACCGATTACGCCTGTTTATTGAGTCGTAAGAATTGGAACAGAGAGGACATGGGAATTCCTTCTAAGCACCACTGGATATAAGGAGCTTCCCAGCCTGTACCTTAAAGGGAACTTCATTACCATGGGTAGCGGGGGCGGCAGTGTACTTACCATGAATGGCAGTCAATTCTGGAGGGAAATCGTTTATGTACTTGGTTCCATATGTGTAGATTTCCAGTTGTGCACACTCACTGACTGAGAACTCAACGGGAGCTTCATCACCAAGATTAATGGAGGTGGCAGTGTAGTTACCGTGAATGGTTATCTTGAGATGATTTCGGGGCTTTTTAGTGTCCCCGCGGCCCGGTCCTCGACCAGGCCTCCACCCCCAGGAAGCAGACCGTGACAGCTGACTAACACCCAGGTACCTATTTTACTGCTAGGTAACAGGGGCATAGGGTGAAAGAAACTCTGCCCAATGTTTCTCGCCGGCGCCTGGGATCGAACCCAGGACCACAAGTCCAGCGTGCTTTTCTCTCGGCCGACCGGCTCCCATTAAGGTAGCCAATTCTGCAGGCAAATTGTATTGGACTTGGTATCTTGCGGGTGGATTATAGGTGTTGCACACTCAATGACAGAGAACTCAACAGAAACTTCATCAGCATGGGTGACGGAGGTGGCAGTGTTGTTACCATAAATGGCATTCAATTATGTAGGTAAATTATTATTTGAATTGGTTTCTTGTTTACGGATTTCAGGTTGTACACACTCACTGACTGACTGATGCCTTTCCACCTGGTAGGGACTCATATGTACATTAGAAATGTGCCGATTACGCCATTGTATTGAGGCGTAAGACTTCGAACAGTGAGGACATGAGAAATCCTTCTGAGCACCACAGGATGTAGGGAGCTTGCCAGCCAGTACCTTAGTGGGAACTTCATCGCCATGGGTGACGGGGGCGGCTGTGTAATTACAATGAATGGCAGTTAATTCTGGAGGGAAATCGTTTATGTACTTGGTTCCATATGTGTAGATTTCCAGTTGTGCACACTCACTGACTGAGAACTCAACGGGAGCTTCATCACCAAGATTAATGGAGGTGGCAGTGTAGTTACCGTGAATGGTTATCTTGAGATGATTTCGGGGCTTTTTAGTGTCCCCGCGGCCCGGTCCTCGACCAGGCCTCCACCCCCAGGAAGCAGACCGTGACAGCTGACTAACACCCAGGTACCTATTTTACTGCTAGGTAACAGGGGCATAGGGTGAAAGAAACTCTGCCCAATGTTTCTCGCCGGCGCCTGGGATCGAACCCAGGACCACAAGTCCAGCGTGCTTTTCTCTCGGCCGACCGGCTCCCATTAAGGTAGCCAATTCTGCAGGCAAATTGTATTGGACTTGGTATCTTGCGGGTGGATTATAGGTGTTGCACACTCAATGACAGAGAACTCAACAGAAACTTCATCAGCATGGGTGACGGAGGTGGCAGTGTTGTTACCATAAATGGCATTCAATTATGTAGGTAAATTATTATTTGAATTGGTTTCTTGTTTACGGATTTCAGGTTGTACACACTCACTGACTGACTGATGCCTTTCCACCTGGTAGGGACTCATATGTACATTAGAAATGTGCCGATTACGCCATTGTATTGAGGCGTAAGACTTCGAACAGTGAGGACATGAGAAATCCTTCTGAGCACCACAGGATGTAGGGAGCTTGCCAGCCAGTACCTTAGTGGGAACTTCATCGCCATGGGTGACGGGGGCGGCTGTGTAATTACAATGAATGGCAGTTAATTCTGGAAGTAAATAGATTTTGGACTTTGTTTCTTGTGGGCGGATGTCAGGTTGTGCACGCTCGCTGTCTGAAAACTGATGGTGCGGTAAGTCAACTGGCTTCTGCTTGAAGATATCAGGGATCTTTCGTTGCCTGTCTCCTTTGCGACTGAATATTGTACATGGCGGTAGGCTGAAGGTTGCCATTGAGACTTCTCCGGCATAGAAATGTGGTGTTGAACACAACCAATGACTTCAGTGTTAGATACAATCAGTAGGTGTCATAGGTTTCACCGAAAAACGTTTGTAAATACCCTGATAATCTTCATCTTTGTCAGGCGTTAAAGATCAGGATCCATTCTGTTCAATAAATAACGGGAGACTTAAAACTCGATACCAGTAAAATACGTCTGGTGTATCAGCCGCACTATCTGATGAGCTAACGAGTCCCATCTGCCCGAAGGAACTGGTTTTAAGGCGCCAGAGGGCCTTAAAACTATAATATAATAACAATCAAATAAAAGGTTAATCAGAAAGACGAAAATAGCAAAAGTGTACAATAAAAAGACTGGTAAACTTCATGCAGAATTTTTCAACCCTTCTCAGTGCCGCTGCATTGAGGACATCAATGCAGCAATTCAGGGAATTTTAATCATGTACTTCCGTTGATGCGCGCAGTAACCAGTAAGCCTGTCATTTTCTACAATATATTTCATGTGTACAAAGAAAATAGGTTATTTAATTTCAGAATTGTGGGATTTTTTTTTAATAAAATTATAGAACATAAACTTTTAAAATTCACATAGTTCATAGCTAGTTATAGCGGCGACTATATGGTGAACAGGAAGCAATTTATTTTAATAATACTTGAAACAACATGTACAAGGTGTATCTGCTGGAACTTAAGCAGATACGATTGATTGACGCCTACCCACCTTGTAGGGCTCTCTTGTGTACGTGATGAAGGTGCAAATTAAGATATTGTCTTGATATGTAACGCATGGTACAGTGAGGACATGGGTAAACCTTCTGAACAACGCTGGATGTACCGCGCTTGCCAGCCTGTACCTTAACGGGAACTTCATCGCCATGGGTGACTGAGGCAGTCAATTTTGCAGATAAATTGTTAACGGGCTTGGTTTCCTGTGTGCAGATTTCAGGTTTTGCACGCTCACTGACTGATTGACGCCTTTTCATCTGGTAGTGACTCATATGAGCGTTAGAGATGTGCCGCTTACGCCAATTTTTTGAGGTGAAGGATCTGGAACAGTGAGTACATGGGAATTTCTCCTGAGCACCACTGGATGTAATGAGCTGGCCAGCCTGTATCTTAACGGGAACGTCATCACCATGGGTGACGTGGGCGGCAGTGTAGTTACCATGAATGACATTCATTTCTGCAGGTAAAGTGTTATTGGGCTTGGTTTCTTGGGTGCGGATTTCAGGTTGTGTACACTCACTGTGAGCTGAGAACTCAACGAGAGCTTCATCACCAAGGGTGACGGGGGTGGCAGTGTAGTTACCATGCTTGGCAGTCAATTCAGCAGGTAAATTCTTAATGGATTTGCGTCTTTTATTTATGTGACAAATGTGCTTATTAAGACCATTTCTTGAGAGATAAAGCCTGGAACAGTGAGGACATGGGTAAGTGTTATTGGGCTTGGTTTCTTGGGTGCGGATTTCAGGTTGTGTACACTCACTGGGAACTGAGAACTCAACGGGAGTTTCATCACCAAGGGTGACGGAGGTAGCAGTATAGTTACCGTGAATATTAGTCAATCCTACAGGCAAATTGTTATTGGACTTTGTTCCTTGTGTGTGGATTTCAGGTTGTGCACGCTCACTGACTGAGAACTCAAGAAGAACTTTACCAGCATGGTTGACGGAGGTGGCAGTGTTATTGCCATGAATGGCAGTCATTTCTGCAAGTAAATTGTTATTGTTATTAGTATTGCTTCCTTGAATTGGGATTTCAGGTTGTGCACACTCACTGACTGATTGATGCCTTTCCGCCTGGTAGGGCCTCATATGCACGTTAGAAATGTGCCGATTACGCCATTTTATTGAGTCGTAGGATTTGGAACAGTGAGGACATGGGAAATCCTTCTGAGCACCACTGGATGTACGCTTGCGCTTGCCAGGCTGTACCTTAACGGGAACTTTATCACCATGGGTGACGGGGGCTGCATTGTAGTTACCATGTATGGCAGTCAATTCTGCAGGTAAATTCTTAACGGATTTGCGTCTCTTATGTAATTGACGAATGTGCTTATTAAACCATTTTCTTGAAACATAAGGCCTGGAACAGTGAGGACATAGGTTAACCTTCCGAGCACTGCTGGATGTACGCTTGCGCTTGCCAGGCTGTACCTTAACGGGAACTTCATCACTATTGGTGACGGAGGCGGCAGTGTAGTTACCATGAATGGCATTCAATTCTGCAGGTAACGTGTTATTGGGCTTGGTTTCTTGGGTGCGGATTTCAGGTTGTGTACACTCACTGAGAACTGAGAACTCAACGGGAGCTTCATCACTAATTGTGACGGAGGTGGCAGTGTAGTTACCATGAATATTAGTCAATTCTGCAGGCAAATTGTTATTGGACTTTGTTCCTTGTGTGTGGATTTCAGGTTGTGCACGCTCACTTACTGAGAACTCAATGGGAGCTTCATCACTAAGGGTAACGGAGGTGGCAGTGAAGTTTCCATGATTGGCAGTCAATTCTGCAGGCAAATTGGTATTGGAATTGGTTTCTTGTGTACGGATTTCAGGTTGTTCACACTCACTCACTGATCGACGCCTTGCCACCTTGTAGGGACTCATATGTACGTTAGAAATGTGCCGATTACGCCGTTTTATTGAGGCGTAAAACTTGGAACAGTGAGGACATGAGAAATCCTTCTGAGGATCACTGGATATATGGCAATTGCCAGCCTGTACCTTAACGGGAGCTTCATCACCATAGGTGACGGAAGTGGCAGTGTAGTTTCGATGAGTTAATTCTGCCGGTAAATAGTTATTGGACTTATTGTTATTCAGCTCGCCGGCTGAAAACTGATCGTGCCTCAAGTCGATCGGCTTCTTTTTGAAGAAAGTGAATATTAGGGATCTTTCGTCACCTGTCTCCTTCTTTACGACTAAATATTGTACATGGCGGTCGGCTGAAGGTTGCCGTTGAGCCTTCTCCGACATAGAAATGTGGTGTTGAACACTACCAATGACATCAGTGTTAGATATATTTAGTAGTTGTTGTCCTTCGAATGTCTCGTCAAAAATTCGCTTGGAAGTACTATAAATGTCTTCATTGCCACTAATATTCTCATAAACAGGGACTGCAGTTTTAATGTTACTTGTTGAATTCTTACAAAAATTATCAGAATCGACCTCAGTGATGTGTTCTGGCGGTTTGATCTCATCCGGCATAGAAATGTTGTTTTGAACACAACAAATGTCATCAGTGTTAGATACACTCAGTAGGTCTTCTTCTTCATAGGTCTCACCGAAAAAACGTTTGTAAATACTCTGATAATGTTCATCTTCAGTAATATTGTCAGAAACAGGTGCAGTAGTTTTACTTGTTGAGTTTTCTGAAGAAACATTACAATAATAATCAGAAGTGTCCTCATGTATGTGTTCTGGCGTTTTTATCTCATCCGGCACAAATATGTGGTGTTGAACATGATTGTCGTTACAACTGGCAAGCGTCGCGTGTCTAGCACTGGATCTTAAACCGAATTTGTGTTGAACACTACCAATGACATCAATGTTAGATGTATTTAGTAGTTGTTCTTCAAATGTCTCGTTAAAAATTCGCTTGGAAGTATTATTAAAGTCTTCATCGCCACTAATATTCTCATAAACAGTGACTGCAATTTTAATGTTACTTGTTGAATTCTTACAAAAATTATCAGAAACGACCTCAGTGATGTGTTCTGGTGGTTTGATCTCATCCGGCATAGAAATATTGTTTTGAACACAACAAATGTCATCAGTGTTAGATACACTCAGTAGGTCTTCTTCATAGGTCTCACCGAAAAAACATTTGTAAATACTCTGATAATGTTCATCTTCAGTAATATTGTCAGAAACAGGTGCAGTAGTTTTACTTGTTGAGTTTTCTGTAGAAACATTACAATAATAATCAGAAGTGTCCTCATATATGTGTTCTGGGGTTTTTATCTCATCCGGCACAAATATGTGGTGTTGAACATGATTGTCGTTACAACTGGCAAGCGTCGCGTGTCTAGCACTGGATGTTAAACTGAGTGTGTTATTACTGGTTTCATTTGATTCACTTTTTAAAGTCTTCTGGAAAATATGTTTGGAAGCATAAAAGTCTTCATCATCATTATCGAGGCATAAAACTTGACTGCCACTAGTTGTAGATTTCCTTTTTATATCTTGATTAATATTCTCAAAACCAACGCTGTCCTTAAGCGGGCAAGGGGCAGTAGATTTGAAGTTACCTGTTGATTTTTCTGCAGAATCGTGACTAAAATGTCCATAAATTCCATCGACAAATTTGTCAGGCGTTTTGAGATCATCAGGATCCATTCTGTGGACTATAACGTGAGACTTAAAACTCGGTGCCAGTAAAATACGTCTGGTGTATCAGCCGCACTGTTTGGAAGTTGGTAGTTTGGAAGATACAATATCTGACAGTAAGAGAGAGCTTATATAGCTCCCGGTAGCGAGTAACACCTGACGTGCCAAGGAAGCCGTTGGACACCTGATTAGTCACAGACATCATTGTTGTTGTAGTTGTTTTAGTTTCAGCTACTCACAACAAGAAGTTCCAGTTGCACGAGCTATGGTGAGCTCGAAAGTAGAGGCTCTTTAGAGTCATTATCTGTATCAATAACTGATACAGCTATTGTATTTTAGAAATCTTTCATATGAAGAAAGTTTAACAAAGCTTAAGTTGCATTCACTGGAAAAGCGAAGAGTTAGGGGTGACATGATAGAGGCTTACAAGTGGATGAATGGACATAACAGGGAAGATATTAATAGGGTGTTAAAAATATCGGTACAGGACAGAATACGAAACAATGGGTATAAATTGGATAAGTTTAGATTTAGGAAAGACTTGGGTAAATACTGGTTCAGTAACAGGGTTGTTGATTTGTGGGACCAATTGCCGCGTAACGTGGTGGAGGTGGTGTCCCTCGATTGTTTCAAGCGCGGGTTGGACAAGTATATAAGTGGGATTGGGTGGTTATAAATAGGAGCTGCCTCGTATGGGCCAATAGGCCTTCTGCAGTTGCCTTTGTTCTTATGTTCTTATGAGTGGGATTGGGTGGTTATAGATAGGAGCTGCCTCGTATGGGCCAATAGGCCTTCTGCAGTTGCCTTTGTTCTTATGAGTGGGATTGGGTGGTTATAGATAGGAACTGCCTCGTATGGGCCAATAGGCCTTCTGCAGTTACATTTGTTCTTATGATTAGTAAGAATTTAAAACAAAAGGATCAATGCACGATTGTTCGTAATAAGGCGAATAGGACACTGGGATTTATTAATCGAAGCGTTAGTAACAAGACACCTGGTGTGGTTCTTCAGCTATATCTTGCTCTGGTTAGGCCCCATTTAGATTATGCAGTTCAGTTTTGGTCGCCGTATTATAGAATGGATATAAATTCACTTGAACGTGTCCAGCTTAGGATGACAAAGTTATTTTCCCAAATTAGAAATCTTTCATATGAAGAAAGATTAATGAAGCTTAAGTTGCATTCACTGGAAAAGCGAAGAGTTAGGGGTGACATGATAGAGGCTTACAAGTGGATGAATGGACATAACAGGGAAGATATTAATAGGGTGTTAAAAATATCGGTACAGGACAGAATACGAAACAATGGGTATAAATTGGATAAGTTTAGATTTAGGAAAGACTTGGGTAAATACTGGTTCAGTAACAGGGTTGTTGATTTGTGGAACCAATTGCCGCGTAACGTGGTTGAGATGGTGTCCCTCGATTGTTTCAAGCGCGGGTTGGACAATTATATGAGTGGGATTGGGTGGTTATAAATAGGAGCTGCCTCGTATGGGCCAATAGGCCTTCTGCAGTTGCCTTTGTTCTTATGTTCTTATGAGTGGGATTGGGTGGTTATAGATAGGAGCTGCCTCGTATGGGCCAATTGGCCTTCTGCAGTTGCCTTTGTTCTTATGAATGGGATTGGGTGGTTAAAGATAGGAACTGCCTCGTATGGGCCAATAGGCCTTCTGCAGTTACATTTGTTCTTATGATTAGAAAGAATTTAAAACAAAAGGATCAATGCATGATTGTTCGTAATAAGGCGAATAGGACACTGGGATTTATTAATCGAAGCGTTAGTAACAAGACACCTGGTGTGGTTCTTCAGCTATATCTTGCTCTGGTTAGGCCCCATTTAGATTATGCAGTTCAGTTTTGGTCGCCGTATTATAGAATGGATATAAATTCACTTGAACGTGTCCAGCGTAGGATGACAAAGTTATTTTCCCAAATTAGAAATCTTTCATATGAAGAAAGATTAATAAAGCTTAAATTGCATTCACTTGAAAGGCGAAGAGTTAGGGGTGACATGAAAGAAGTTTACAAGTGGATGAATGGATATAACAAAGGGGTTATTAATAGGGTATTAAAAGTATCAACTCAAGACAGAACACGAAACAATGGGTGTAAATTGGATAAGTTTAGATTTAGGAACATAAGAACATAATAGTATTATAGATTGTGGGTTGGTTGGTGTTGTCGTCATTGATCCTTCTCTAAGGACAACCCAACCCACAACTCGGCAGAGTGCTTATACTAGGAGATCACCTTTGGCGCTTCTGGCTCTTGGAGAGGGGCTCAACGTCACACGTTTAGGGGATGCGGCTCCAACACTTAGCCTCGTTGTCACGTGCACACACCCACTCGAGCCGCTGTGACTCCCCACTCTCTCCTTATGAGATATAATCTCCTCAATCCCCTATGACTTACTAGTATTACCTCCTACCCTGTCCACAGCAGTGGTTCTTGGTTCTTTCTCCCTCTCTCTCCTTCTTTACTACCTCCTGGGAAGCCTCACTAGGACAAGGGCAAACACCAGCAAATTGTGACACATTTACTGGACAAAGCACATACACGATACATACACACATATAATAATAATGAATCCTATACTCTATAATATCACAATCAGGTTGCACTCCAACACCATCAGAACTCTATTATCAGCTTATCAAGTGGTATCCTATCTCCTGGTTCACCACCTGATACTATTAACCTCCTCAAGTTGATCAAGCCTACATACACTGTTGCACTATCAGCAAGATAATGTATATATAGAAAACCAGCATTTGAATGCAATAACATATATCAGTATAAATGTTCATTGATACACAACAATGATTAATCGATCACTGTCAGTCCTCGAGCACATACATCTGTAGGTAATCAAGCCTACGACTGCAACTCTAAGCTTCAGAATAAATCACTCCTTGACATAAGAATGCAAACAGTCACTCACCTCTCACTGCGTCTTGCACGCTACTGACAACCAAACACTATCAACTCCCTACAAGTAATCCACCAGTACTTCCCTTCCACCTCTGGAAGTTCACTACCCTAATATCTTTAGGTTCTTCCAGGCTTCACTACCAGGACCCTCTGCAGCTCCTCCAGGCTGCTATCATGAAGTTTCTTTGCACAACTACGGTGCTTCACCCTTCTGCTAGGTTCCTCCACAGCTCTCTTGGCTGCTACACCATGAAGTTTCCTCGAGCAACTATGGTGCTTCACCACCTCTTCAGAAGCACGTGACACTCCTCTTCACTGCTGCTTCTCCTCACAGCTCGAGGTCCTCTGCTCCACTACCTTGGAGTCTCATCAGCTACTTCATCTAGGCTGGCTTCGAAGTTCTCAGCAACTTCTTCCCCAAAAGACAAACCTGCAACCCATCGACACTCCAATAAAATGTTCCCCTTTAACACATAAACAAAAAATATTCACACAATATGTGTGCCTCAAACCTCTATCTGTTCTCTACATACAGTGAGAGTGGACTCCCCCGCTTTGGGCGGGTCCATACTCCACCTCGCCTGGCGGCGGTCCTCACTCGCTGGGAGGGTCTTCCTCCATCAGGAGCCAGGCTCCCTCAGTCGTCCGCCAGCGCTCAGAGGGGGCGGACGTCGCTCCGTGTTCCTCCCTCTCCACTCTCTTATTTCAGGCCTTCTGTCTTATTAAAACATGTCTAACTTATAAATAAACATTGCTACTGTCGCTGGGCACACGACCAACTACAAGCAAGTACTATGAACTGGCGTATATCGTGCTTACCACAGATTAACTGATCGAGGGCGCTTTCCCTCTGACGGCGTCTGGTCAGGGCGCTCCACACAGCCCACGAAAATGCCTCTGAGCAGCTTATTGAACTCTGCTCGTCGACCAGGACTTGACACCACAACGTTCTTAGCTCAATTCCACAGCTGGCACGTCTGCACACTTCTCTTCTCTTAGAGATATATCACTAGGGGTTCCCTTCTGGCGGGAGCTCAAACGGAGCGCGGCTTCCCCCTGCGATGTCTGGCACTCAAGTGAGGTCAAGGTCCTCCGGAAGCGAGCCTCACGCCTCCAGCAAAATGTCCACATCTCCTAGCCAGTCATTTATCTGTATTCTTCTTCATTGCCCATAATTTTAAACTGTTATACATATCCAACCAGCCATTTTACATATGGGTTATCACCTCAATATTTGCTAGACCTTCTAGTTAGGTCAGGCTTGCTGAATAACTCTCAAGAAGGGAGACTCGTTTCTCCTGCAGGCTGAGATCATAACAATAGGGAGAAATAGGGAGTGAGCTAGGGAATAGTGATCACAAAGAAATCAGATTTAGCATAGAATGGAATAGACCTGTAGGAAAAAATTCTGTTGAATTAAATTGCATTCACTGGAAAGGCGAAGAGTTAGGGGTGACATGATAGAGGTTTACAAGTGGATAAATGGACATAACAAAGGAGATATTAATAGGTATTAAAAGCGAATTTTGGTTGTAGGAGATTCCCAGGTGAGGTATTTAGACAGAACGTTTTGTGCCAGAGATAAAGGAAACAGGTTAAGGGTTTGCTATCCGGGAGCTGGTATTGGTGATATTGTTGGAAACATGAAAGACGCTTAGTATTTCTAACCAGCAGGACCGATTTCAAAACCTCATTTCAGAGTGGCATAGAAACTATGATCTTCCCGAAGACATTAATCAGGCAGAACAAGAATTTGTAAAACCGATTCAAAGTGCAGCAAACCACTCAATCCCACTGAAAAAAACAGCCCACCGGACACCATAAAGATCATTGGTACTATTGCGAACGTGTCAAAGAACTCAACCATAGACTCAACAGAACAAGAAAGCTATACAAAAAGCAGCCAAAAGACCGCAACAGGACCTTACTTTGTGAGGTCAAGGAACATGTGCATCGAGAGATCAGACAAATAAAAGAACAAAAGTGGCTGGAATGGAAGGTGTAAACAGACCTTACTTAACGGTAGGTTCTATGGGGGCAGTGACGTTTCTTAGCCAGCAAGGATATGATGGAATTCTTATGGAAATACCGGAGGGGAACGAGAAGCTGACGAAGGTAATTATCTATAAATACCCTCAGATTCTGGACCCCGAGTTTATACTCGACGACCAACGATTTGTGTGGGCCAAGCGTCACCTTATTAAAGTGAAGCTAGGAGTCAGGTGGTGGCTCTAGTGAGAGGTGACGTACCCGAGAAAGTGTTCATCACCGGGGCTGGCTACAGGCATGTAGCAAAGTATGTGGAAGAGCCCATAATATGCCTGAAATGCTGCAGATGGGGGCATAAATCCTGGAGCTGTCAAAATGATCCACGATGTCGTTTCTGCGGAAAGTCTCACCTCTCTACTGTGTGTAGAAACAGACTGAATCTGGGTGAGAAAATAGTTCCCAGATGCTGCAACTGTGGAGGTGTTCACAATGCGAGCTCGGCTGTGTGTAGCAAGAGGCCGAGTATGGCTGTTCTCCGGCCGGTGAATGTTACAGAGCAAGCAAGAGCTCTTACCCAGACACCGGGAGCACAGCAAAACAGTCTGCCCCAAACAGTGCCAGTGAACCGGACGAATGCGTGGGTAAAGGAGTCACCTTTACTTAGGCAGGCTCCAGCAACAAGCAGCCACGCCACCACTCAGGACTCCGGCAGTGACAGTGTAACGGTGAGTGAAGTGGCTACTGTGGCTCAGAAAGAGGGTCATAATAATATGGTCAAGGAAGTGTGGGCTGAACTTAAAAAAGTTGGTGAGTTCCTCCAAAATCTGGGGCAGAGAATCGAGTCCATCGAGGCTAAATTAAACGTTCAGGAGGTCAAGGAAAATCACAAAACGGTAAAGGATAGTCAGGATATAGTGGTTGAGGACAAAAATGAAATATTGAGTGATGAAATGAAGGAAAGTGAAGTGTGTGTCAATGATGATAGTCGTAGGGAAAGGAAGAACCCTATAATTACACATAAAATGAAGGAATCATTTGGGCCAATAATGGACGTCTCAGGGCTGAAAAAATCTCTTGAGAATCGCAATGTCGCTTTTACTGGTGAACTTGGGAGGAGGTGGGAGATGTTATACAAGGTATGGCTATCATTTAGTGAACTTATTGAGGATGACTTGGGCAATGAATTGATTAATAATGGATCACCCTAGACTGAAAGTGTTGTCATGGAATGTTAATGGTTTGAGAAACAGGGTTACAGATGTTCATTGTTATGTGATGGGAAATGATATTGATGTTGTAGCTCTCCAAGAGACAGGGGATAGGAATGAAGGATTATTGAAATTAAATGGCTATAAAGGGTTTCACCTCTTCGCTGCAAATAACATCAGAGGCACGTCGATTTATGTTAAGAACTCCATACCAGCAGAGTTAGTAGAACCGCCATCAAAAACGCAAGGTATAGAGAGTGTCTGTGTTAAATTATCATTAAGGGAAGGGGAATTTATTGTAGTTAATTTGTATGTATCCAGGAACTGCTTCGACGCTAACTATTTACCTGACTGCATTTATACTAATCCTTCACTGGTCATTGGGGACCTTAATGCTCGGCACACAAGCCTTGGGACAGTGGGTAGTATTAATACTAATGGGGTCAAGTGGTTACAGTTTCTACAAGATCATCCAGATACCTGTCTCTTGGGAAACAATGAACCAACTCACATCAGGGGAGGACGGCTTGACTATGCCTGCGTTTTAAACTCTCAGGGGATTATGGGGGAGGCTCGGGTTGTTCGGGAACTACTTAGTGACCACTTTGCCTTAATTCACAAAAACGTGGAAAAACGGCAAAATATTGCCTAATTCGATGATATTTCGTTTATATCAAATAAAGGAAAAGGGGATGATAAACGTCAAAATATTGCTAAATTCGATGATTTTTCGTACGAAACAAAATGCAAGAAAACTTGCTTAAAATGCAATATTATGCGAAATTCTGAGATTTGAAGGCCAAATCACATATCGTGATACTACATGAAATAGTATCGAAATATTGGTAAAAATGAATATAGTTGTGTAATATCAAACTACATGATTAACGTGAAAACGTCACTATTTTACCATATTTGAGGATTTTACCTTCAAATCATAGAGCGAGGTTTAGTATTATTTAGTTCCAAGAAAAGACATATGACAATGTTGTTTCCAATACATATGATAAAAAACAATGTGTTTTCATTAGAATTAACTATAATGTTCTTGATTTTATGTTTATATTAACGAGTGAAGATGTACACGTAAAACCGCTCTAATCCGGCTGAAACGTCGATATATGCAATAAAAACCGAACTTCTCCCCTTTTCAATATCTTACTCAGTATTTTAACGAGAAACAAATAGATGATTGAAAATGAAGTATTTAAGGTTATTATCTAATCAATTATGTGTTTGCATCATTTTTATCGTATATATATCAATTATTACCCATGGACGGAAAATTCACAAAAACGTGGAAAACGGCAAAATATTGCCTAATTCGATGATATTTTGTTTAAATCACATGAAGGAAAAGGAGATGATAAACGTCAAAATATTGCTAAATTCGATGATTTTTCGTACGAAACAAAATGCAAGAAAACTTGTTTAAAATGCAAAATTATGCGAAATTCTGAGATTTGAAGGCCAAATCACATATCGTGATACTACATGAAATAGTATCGAAATATTGGTAAAAATGAATATAGTTGTGTAATATCAAACTACATGATTAACGTGAAAACGTCACTATTTTACCATATTTGAGGATTTTACCTTCAAATCATAGAGCGAGGTTTCGTATTATTTAGTTCCAAGAAAAGACATATGACAATGTTGTTTCCAATACATATGATAAAAAACAATGTGTTTTCATTAGAATTAACTATAATGTTCTTGATTTTCCGTTTATATTAACGAGTGAAGATGTACACGTAAAACCGCTCTAATCCGGCTGAAACGTCTATATATGCAATAAAAACCGAACTTCTCCCCTTTTCAATATCTTACTCAGTATTTTAACGAGAAACAAATAGATGATTGAAAATGAAGTATTTAAGGTTATTATCTAATCAATTATGTGTTTGCATCATTTTTATCGTATATATATGAATTATTACCCATGGACGGAAAATTCACAAAAACGTGGAAAACGGCAAAATATTGCCTAATTCGATGATATTTTGTTTAAATCACATGAAGGAAAAGGAGATGATAAACGTCAAAATATTGCTAAATTCGATGATTTTTCGTACGAAACAAAATGCAAGAAAACTTGTTTAAAATGCAAAATTATGCGAAATTCTGAGATTTGAAGGCCAAATCACATATCGTGAAACTACTTGAAATAGTATCGAAATATTGGTAAAAATGAATATATTTACGTAATATCAACCTACATGAAAAACGTGAAAAAAGTCACTATTTAACCATATTTGAGGATTTTAACTTCAAATCATAAAGCGAGGTTTCGTATTATTTATATCCAAGAAAATACATATGACAATGTTGTTTCCAATACAAATGATAAAAATCAATGTGTTTTCATTAGAATTAACTAAAATGTTCCTGATTTTCCATTTATATTACCAATGGAAGATGTACACGTAAAACCGCTCTATTCCGGCTGAAACGTCGATATATGCAATAAAAACAGAACTTCTCCCTTTTTCAATATCTTACTCAGTATTTTAACGAGAAACAAATCGTTGATTGAAAATGAAGTATTTAAGGTTATTATCTAATCAATTATGTGTTTGCATCATTTTTATCGTATATATAATAAATTAATACCCATAGACTGAAAATATACAAAAACGTGGAAAAACGGCAAAATATTGCCTAATTCGATGATATTTCGTTTATATCAGATAAAGGAAAAGGGGATGATAAACGTCAAAATATTGCTAAATTCGATGATTTTTCGTACGAAACAAAATGCAAGAAAACTTGCTTAAAATGCAATATTATGCGAAATTCTGAGATTTGAAGGCCAAATCACATATCGTGAAACTACATGAAATAGTATCGAAATATTGGTAAAAATGAATATATTTACGTAATATCAACCTACATGAAAAACGTGAAAAAAGTCACTATTTAACCATATTTGAGGATTTTAACTTCAAATCGTAGAGCGAGGTTTCGTATTATTTAGTTCCAAGAAAAGACATATGACAATGTTGTTTCCAATACATATGATAAAAAACAATGTGTTTTCATTAGAATTAACTATAATGTTCTTGATTTTCCGTTTATATTAACGAGGGAAGATGTACACGGAAAACCGCTCTAATCCGGCTGAAACGTCAATATATATGCAATAAAAACCGAACTTCTCCCCTTTTCAATATCTTACTCAGTATTTTAACGAGAAACAAATAGATGATTGAAAATGAAGTATTTAAGGTTATTATCTAATCAATTATGTGTTTGCATCATTTTTATCGTATATATAATGAATTAATACCCATAGACTGAAAATTCACAAAAACGTGGAAAAACGGCAAAATATTGCCTAATTCGATGATATTTTGTTTAAATCAAATAAAGGAAAAGGGGATGATAAACGTCAAAATATTGGTAAATTCGATGATTTTTCGTACGAAACAAAATGCAAGAAAACTTCCTTAAAATGCAATATTATGCGAAATTCTGAGATTTGAAGGCCAAATCACATATCGTGATACTACATGAAATAGTATCGAAATATTGGTAAAAATGAATATAGTTGCGTAATATCAAACTACATGATTAACGTGAAAAAGTCACTATTTTACCATATTTGAGGATTTTACCTTCAAATCATAGAGCGAGGTTTCGTATTATTTAGTTCCAAGAAAAGACATACGACAATGTTGTTTCCAATACATATGATAAAAAACAATGTGTTTTCATTAGAATTAACTATAATGTTCTTGATTTTCCGTTTATATTAACGAGGGAAGATGTACACGTAAAACCGCTCTAATCCGGCTGAAACGTCGATATATGCAATAAAAACCGAACTTCTCCCCTTTTCAATATCTTACTCAGTATTTTAACGAGAAACAAATAGATGATTGAAAATGAAGTATTTAAGGTTATTATCTAATCAATTATGTGTTCGCATCATTTTTATCGTATATATAATGAATTAATACCCATAGACAGAAAATTCACAAAAACGTGGAAAACGGCAAAATATTGCCTAATTCGATGATATTTTGTTAAATCACATGAAGGAAAAGGAGATGATAAACGTCAAAATATTGCTAAATTCGATGATTTTTCGTACGAAACAAAATGCAAGAAAACTTGTTTAAAATGCAATATTATCCGAAATTCTGAGATTTGAAGGCCAAATCACATATCGTGAAACTACATGAAATAGTATCGAAATATTGGTAAAAATGAATATATTTACGTATTATCAACCTACATGAAAAACGTGAAAAAAGTCACTATTTAACCATATTTGAGGATTTTAACTTCAAATCGTAGAGCGAGGTTTCGTATTATTTAGTTCGAAGAAAAGACATATGACAATGTTGTTTCCAATACATATGATAAAAAACAATGTGTTTTCATTAGAATTAACTATAATGTTCTTGATTTTCCGTTTATATTAACGAGGGAAGATGTACACGGAAAACCGCTCTAATCCGGCTGAAACGTCAATATATATGCAATAAAAACCGAACTTCTCCCCTTTTCAATATCTTACTCAGTATTTTAACGAGAAACAAAAAGATGATTGAAAATGAAGTATTTAAGGTTATTATCTAATCAATTATGTGTTTGCATCATTTTTATCGTATATATAATGAATTAATACCCATAGACTGAAAATTCACAAAAACGTGGAAAAACGGCAAAATATTGCCTAATTCGATGATATTTTGTTTAAATCAAATAAAGGAAAAGGGGATGATAAACGTCAAAATATTGGTAAATTCGATGATTTTTCGTACGAAACAAAATGCAAGAAAACTTCCTTAAAATGCAATATTATGCGAAATTCTGAGATTTGAAGGCCAAATCACATATCGTGATACTACATGAAATAGTATCGAAATATTGGTAAAAATGAATATAGTTGCGTAATATCAAACTACATGATTAACGTGAAAAAGTCACTATTTTACCATATTTGAGGATTTTACCTTCAAATCATAGAGCGAGGTTTCGTATTATTTAGTTCCAAGAAAAGACATACGACAATGTTGTTTCCAATACATATGATAAAAAACAATGTGTTTTCATTAGAATTAACTATAATGTTCTTGATTTTCCGTTTATATTAACGAGGGAAGATGTACACGTAAAACCGCTCTAATCCGGCTGAAACGTCGATATATGCAATAAAAACCGAACTTCTCCCCATTTCAATATCATACTCAGTATTTTAACGAGAAACAAATAGATGATTAAAAATGAAGTATTTAAGGTTATTATCTAATCAATTATGTGTTTGCATCATTTTTATCGTATATATATGAATTATTACCCATGGACGGAAAATTCACAAAAACGTGGAAAACGGCAAAATATTGCCTAATTCGATGATATTTTGTTTAAATCACATGAAGGAAAAGGAGATGATAAACGTCAAAATATTGCTAAATTCGATGATTTTTCGTACGAAACAAAATGCAAGAAAACTTGTTTAAAATGCAATATTATGCGAAATTCTGAGATTTGAAGGCCAAATCACATATCGTGAAACTACATGAAATAGTATCGAAATATTGGCAAAAATGAATATATTTACGTAATATCAACCTACATGAAAAACGTGAAAAAAGTCACTATTTAACCATATTTGAGGATTTTAACTTCAAATCATAGAGCGAGGTTTCGTATTATTTAGATCCAAGAAAAGACATATGACAATGTTGTTTCCAATACAAATGATAAAAATCAATGTGTTTTCATTAGAATTAACTAAAATGTTCCTGATTTTCCATTTATATTACCAATGGAAGATGTACACGTAAAACCGCACTATTCCGGCTGAAACGTCGATATATGCAATAAAAACAGAACTTCTCCCCTTTTCAATATCTTACTCAGTATTTTAACGAGAAACAAATCGTTGATTGAAAATGAAGTATTTAAGGTTATTATCTAATCAATTATGTGTTTGCATCATTTTTATCGTATATATAATGAATTAATACCCATAGACTCAAAATTCACAAAAACGTGGAAAAACGGCAAAATATTGCCTAATTCGATGATATTTCGTTTAAATCAAATAAAGGAAAAGGGGATGATAAACGTCAAAATATTGCTAAATTCGATGATTTTTCGTACGAAACAAAATGCAAGAAAACTTGTTTAAAATGCAATATTATGCGAAATTCTGAGATTTGAAGGCCAAATCACATATCGTGATACTACATGAAATAGTATCGAAATATTGGTAAAAATGAATATATTTGCGTAATATCAAACTACATGATTAACGTGAAAAAGTCACTATTTTACCATATTTGAGGATTTTACCTTCAAATCATAGAGCGAGGTTTCGTATTATTTAGTTCCAAGAAAAGACATATGACAATGTTGTTTCCAATACATATGATAAAAAACAATGTGTTTTCATTAGAATTAACTATAATGTTCTTGATTTTCCGTTTATATTAACGAGGGAAGATGTACACGTAAAACCGCTCTAATCCGGCTGAAACGTCGATATATGCAATAAAAACCGAACTTCTCCCCATTTCAATATCTTACTCAGTATTTTAACGAGAAACAAATAGATGATTAAAAATGAAGTATTTAAGGTTATTATCTAATCAATTATGTGTTTGCATCATTTTTATCGTATATATATGAATTATTACCCATGGACGGAAAATTCACAAAAACGTGGAAAACGGCAAAATATTGCCTAATTCGATGATATTTTGTTTAAATCACATGAAGGAAAAGGAGATGATAAACGTCAAAATATTGCTAAATTCGATGATTTTTCGTACGAAACAAAATGCAAGAAAACTTGTTTAAAATGCAATATTATGCGAAATTCTGAGATTTGAAGGCCAAATCACATATCGTGAAACTACATGAAATAGTATCGAAATATTGGCAAAAATGAATATATTTACGTAATATCAACCTACATGAAAAACGTGAAAAAAGTCACTATTTAACCATATTTGAGGATTTTAACTTCAAATCATAGAGCGAGGTTTCGTATTATTTAGATCCAAGAAAAGACATATGACAATGTTGTTTCCAATACAAATGATAAAAATCAATGTGTTTTCATTAGAATTAACTAAAATGTTCCTGATTTTCCATTTATATTACCAATGGAAGATGTACACGTAAAACCGCACTATTCCGGCTGAAACGTCGATATATGCAATAAAAACAGAACTTCTCCCCTTTTCAATATCTTACTCAGTATTTTAACGAGAAACAAATCGTTGATTGAAAATGAAGTATTTAAGGTTATTATCTAATCAATTATGTGTTTGCATCATTTTTATCGTATATATAATGAATTAATACCCATAGACTCAAAATTCACAAAAACGTGGAAAAACGGCAAAATATTGCCTAATTCGATGATATTTCGTTTAAATCAAATAAAGGAAAAGGGGATGATAAACGTCAAAATATTGCTAAATTCGATGATTTTTCGTACGAAACAAAATGCAAGAAAACTTGTTTAAAATGCAATATTATGCGAAATTCTGAGATTTGAAGGCCAAATCACATATCGTGATACTACATGAAATAGTATCGAAATATTGGTAAAAATGAATATATTTGCGTAATATCAAACTACATGATTAACGTGAAAAAGTCACTATTTTACCATATTTGAGGATTTTACCTTCAAATCATAGAGCGAGGTTTCGTATTATTTAGTTCCAAGAAAAGACATATGACAATGTTGTTTCCAATACATATGATAAAAAACAATGTGTTTTCATTAGAATTAACTATAATGTTCTTGATTTTCCGTTTATATTAACGAGGGAAGATGTACACGTAAAACCGCTCTAATCCGGCTGAAACGTCGATATATGCAATAAAAACCGAACTTCTCCCCATTTCAATATCTTACTCAGTATTTTAACGAGAAACAAATAGATGATTAAAAATGAAGTATTTAAGGTTATTATCTAATCAATTATGTGTTTGCATCATTTTTATCGTATATATATGAATTATTACCCATGGACGGAAAATTCACAAAAACGTGGAAAACGGCAAAATATTGCCTAATTCGATGATATTTTGTTTAAATCACATGAAGGAAAAGGAGATGATAAACGTCAAAATATTGCTAAATTCGATGATTTTTCGTACGAAACAAAATGCAAGAAAACTTGTTTAAAATGCAATATTATGCGAAATTCTGAGATTTGAAGGCCAAATCACATATCGTGAAACTACATGAAATAGTATCGAAATATTGGCAAAAATGAATATATTTACGCAATATCAACCTACATGAAAAACGTGAAAAAAGTCACTATTTAACCATATTTGAGGATTTTAACTTCAAATCATAGAGCGAGGTTTCGTATTATTTAGATCCAAGAAAAGACATATGACAATGTTGTTTCCAATACAAATGATAAAAATCAATGTGTTTTCATTAGAATTAACTAAAATGTTCCTGATTTTCCATTTATATTACCAATGGAAGATGTACACGTAAAACCGCACTATTCCGGCTGAAACGTCGATATATGCAATAAAAACAGAACTTCTCCCCTTTTCAATATCTTACTCAGTATTTTAACGAGAAACAAATCGTTGATTGAAAATGAAGTATTTAAGGTTATTATCTAATCAATTATGTGTTTGCATCATTTTTATCGTATATATAATGAATTAATACCCATAGACTCAAAATTCACAAAAACGTGGAAAAACGGCAAAATATTGCCTAATTCGATGATATTTTGTTTAAATCAAATAAAGGAAAAGGGGATGATAAACGTCAAAATATTGCTAAATTCGATGATTTTTCGTACGAAACAAAATGCAAGAAAACTTGTTTAAAATGCAATATTATGCGAAATTCTGAGATTTGAAGGCCAAATCACATATCGTGATACTACATGAAATAGTATCGAAATATTGGTAAAAATGAATATATTTGCGTAATATCAAACTACATGATTAACGTGAAAAAGTCACTATTTTACCATATTTGAGGATTTTACCTTCAAATCATAGAGCGAGGTTTCGTATTATTTAGTTCCAAGAAAAGACATATGACAATGTTGTTTCCAATACATATGATAAAAAACAATGTGTTTTCATTAGAATTAACTATAATGTTCTTGATTTTCCGTTTATATTAACGAGGGAAGATGTACACGTAAAACCGCTCTAATCCGGCTGAAACGTCGATATATGCAATAAAAACCGAACTTCTCCCCATTTCAATATCTTACTCAGTATTTTAACGAGAAACAAATAGATGATTAAAAATGAAGTATTTAAGGTTATTATCTAATCAATTATGTGTTTGCATCATTTTTATCGTATATATATGAATTATTACCCATGGACGGAAAATTCACAAAAACGTGGAAAACGGCAAAATATTGCCTAATTCGATGATATTTTGTTTAAATCACATGAAGGAAAAGGAGATGATAAACGTCAAAATATTGCTAAATTCGATGATTTTTCGTACGAAACAAAATGCAAGAAAACTTGTTTAAAATGCAATATTATGCGAAATTCTGAGATTTGAAGGCCAAATCACATATCGTGAAACTACATGAAATAGTATCGAAATATTGGCAAAAATGAATATATTTACGCAATATCAACCTACATGAAAAACGTGAAAAAAGTCACTATTTAACCATATTTGAGGATTTTAACTTCAAATCATAGAGCGAGGTTTCGTATTATTTAGATCCAAGAAAAGACATATGACAATGTTGTTTCCAATACAAATGATAAAAATCAATGTGTTTTCATTAGAATTAACTAAAATGTTCCTGATTTTCCATTTATATTACCAATGGAAGATGTACACGTAAAACCGCACTATTCCGGCTGAAACGTCGATATATGCAATAAAAACAGAACTTCTCCCCTTTTCAATATCTTACTCAGTATTTTAACGAGAAACAAATCGTTGATTGAAAATGAAGTATTTAAGGTTATTATCTAATCAATTATGTGTTTGCATCATTTTTATCGTATATATAATGAATTAATACCCATAGACTCAAAATTCACAAAAACGTGGAAAAACGGCAAAATATTGCCTAATTCGATGATATTTTGTTTAAATCAAATAAAGGAAAAGGGGATGATAAACGTCAAAATATTGCTAAATTCGATGATTTTTCGTACGAAACAAAATGCAAGAAAACTTGTTTAAAATGCAATATTATGCGAAATTCTGAGATTTGAAGGCCAAATCACATATCGTGATACTACATGAAATAGTATCGAAATATTGGTAAAAATGAATATATTTGCGTAATATCAAACTACATGATTAACGTGAAAAAGTCACTATTTTACCATATTTGAGGATTTTACCTTCAAATCATAGAGCGAGGTTTCGTATTATTTAGTTCCAAGAAAAGACATATGACAATGTTGTTTCCAATACATATGATAAAAAACAATGTGTTTTCATTAGAATTAACTATAATGTTCTTGATTTTCCGTTTATATTAACGAGGGAAGATGTACACGTAAAACCGCTCTAATCCGGCTGAAACGTCGATATATGCAATAAAAACCGAACTTCTCCCCTTTTCAATATCTTACTCAGTATTTTAACGAGAAACAAATAGATGATTGAAAATGAAGTATTTAAGGTTATTATCTAATCAATTATGTGTTTGCATCATTTTTATCGTATATATATGAATTATTACCCATGGACGGAAAATTCACAAAAACGTGGAAAACGGCAAAATATTGCCTAATTCGATGATATTTTGTTTAAATCACATGAAGGAAAAGGAGATGATAAACGTCAAAATATTGCTAAATTCGATGATTTTTCGTACGAAACAAAATGCAAGAAAACTTGTTTAAAATGCAATATTATGCGAAATTCTGAGATTTGAAGGCCAAATCACATATCGTGAAACTACATGAAATAGTATCGAAATATTGGCAAAAATGAATATATTTACGTAATATCAACCTACATGAAAAACGTGAAAAAAGTCACTATTTAACCATATTTGAGGATTTAAACTTCAAATCATAGAGCGAGGTTTCGTATTATTTAGATCCAAGAAAAGACATATGACAATGTTGTTTCCAATACAAATGATAAAAATCAATGTGTTTTCATTAGAATTAACTGAAATGTTCCTGATTTTCCATTTATATTACCAATGGAAGATGTACACTTAAAACCGCTCTATTCCGGCTGAAACGTCGATATATGCAATAAAAACAGAACTTCTCCCCTTTTCAATATCTTACTCAGTATTTTAACGAGAAACAAATCGTTGATTGAAAATGAAGTATTTAAGGTTATTATCTAATCAATTATGTGTTTGCATCATTTTTATCGTATATATAATGAATTAATACCCATAGACTAAAAATTCACAAAAACGTGGAAAAACGGCAAAATATTGCCTAATTCGATGATATTTCGTTTAAATCAAATAAAGGAAAAGGGGATGATAAACGTCAAAATATTGCTAAATTCGATGATTTTTCGTACGAAACAAAATGCAAGAAAACTTGTTTAAAATGCAATATTATGCGAAATTCTGAGATTTGAAGGCCAAATCACATATCGTGATACTACATGAAATAGTATCGAAATATTGGTAAAAATGAATATATTTGCGTAATATCAAACTACATGATTAACGTGAAAAAGTCACTATTTTACCATATTTGAGGATTTTACCTTCAAATCATAGAGCGAGGTTTCGTATTATTTAGTTCCAAGAAAAGACATATGACAATGTTGTTTCCAATACATATGATAAAAAACAATGTGTTTTCATTAGAATTAACTATAATGTTCATGATTTTCCGTTTATATTAACGAGGGAAGATGTACACGTAAAACCGCTCTAATCCGGCTGAAACGTCGATATATGCAATAAAAACCGAACTTCTCCCCATTTCAATATCTTACTCAGTATTTTAACGAGAAACAAATAGATGATTAAAAATGAAGTATTTAAGGTTTTTATCTAATCAATTATGTGTTTGCATCATTTTTATCGTATATATATGAATTATTACCCATGGACGGAAAATTCACAAAAACGTGGAAAACGGCAAAATATTGCCTAATTCGATGATATTTTGTTTAAATCACATGAAGGAAAAGGAGATGATAAACGTCAAAATATTGCTAAATTCGATGATTTTTCGTACGAAACAAAATGCAAGAAAACTTGTTTAAAATGCAATATTATGCGAAATTCTGAGATTTGAAGGCCAAATCACATATCGTGAAACGACATGAAATAGTATCGAAATATTGGCAAAAATGAATATATTTACGTAATATCAACCTACATGAAAAACGTGAAAAAAGTCACTATTTAACCATATTTGAGGATTTTAACTTCGAATCATAGAGCGAGGTTTCGTATTATTTAGATCCAAGAAAAGACATATGACAATGTTGTTTCCAATACAAATGATAAAAATCAATGTGTTTTCATTAGAATTAACTAAAATGTTCCTGATTTTCCATTTATATTACCAATGGAAGATGTACACGTAAAACCGCACTATTCCGGCTGAAACGTCGATATATGCAATAAAAACAGAACTTCTCCCCTTTTCAATATCTTACTCAGTATTTTAACGAGAATCAAATCGTTGATTGAAAATGAAGTATTTAAGGTTATTATCTAATCAATTATGTGTTTGCATCATTTTTATCGCATATACAATGAATTAATACCCATAGACTCAAAATTCACAAAAACGTGGAAAAACGGCAAAATATTGCCTAATTCGATGATATTTCGTTTAAATCAAATAAAGGAAAAGGGGATGATAAACGTCAAAATATTGCTAAATTCGATGATTTTTCGTACGAAACAAAATGCAAGAAAACTTGTTTAAAATGCAATATTATGCGAAATTCTGAGATTTGAAGGCCAAATCACATATCGTGATACTACATGAAATAGTATCGAAATATTGGTAAAAATGAATATATTTGCGTAATATCAAACTACATGATTAACGTGAAAAAGTCACTAATTTACCATATTTGAGGATTTTACCTTCAAATCATAGAGCGAGGTTTCGTATTATTTAGTTCCAAGAAAAGACATATGACAATGTTGTTTCCAATACATATGATAAAAAACAATGTGTTTTCATTAGAATTAACTATAATGTTCTTGATTTTCCGTTTATATTAACGAGGGAAGATGTACACGTAAAACCGCTCTAATCCGGCTGAAACGTCGATATATGCAATAAAAACCGAACTTCTCCCCATTTCAATATCTTACTTAGTATTTTAACGAGAAACAAATAGATGATTAAAAATGAAGTATTTAAGGTTATTATCTAATCAATTATGTGTTTGCATCATTTTTATCGTATATATATGAATTATTACCCATGGACGGAAAATTCACAAAAACGTGGAAAACGGCAAAATATTGCCTAATTCGATGATATTTTGTTTAAATCACATGAAGGAAAAGGAGATGATAAACGTCAAAATATTGCTAAATTCGATGATTTTTCTTACGAAACAAAATGCAAGAAAACTTGTTTAAAATGCAATATTATGCGAAATTCTGAGATTTGAAGGCCAAATCACATATCGTGAAACTACATGAAATAGTATCGAAATATTGGCAAAAATGAATATATTTACGTAATATCAACCTACATGAAAAACGTGAAAAAAGTCACTATTTAACCATATTTGAGGATTTTAACTTCAAATCATAGAGCGAGGTTTCGTATTATTTAGATCCAAGAAAAGACATATGACAATGTTGTTTCCAATACAAATGATAAAAATCAATGTGTTTTCATTAGAATTAACTAAAATGTTCCTGATTTTCCATTTATATTACCAATGGAAGATGTACACGTAAAACCGCTCTATTCCGGCTGAAACGTCGATATATGCAATAAAAACAGAACTTCTCCCTTTTTCAATATCTTACTCAGTATTTTAACGAGAAACAAATCGTTGATTGAAAATGAAGTATTTAAGGTTATTATCTAATCAATTATGTGTTTGCATCATTTTTATCGTATATATAATAAATTAATACCCATAGACTGAAAATATACAAAAACGTGGAAAAACGGCAAAATATTGCCTAATTCGATGATATTTCGTTTATATCAGATAAAGGAAAAGGGGATGATAAACGTCAAAATATTGCTAAATTCGATGATTTTTCGTACGAAACAAAATGCAAGAAAACTTGCTTAAAATGCAATATTATGCGAAATTCTGAGATTTGAAGGCCAAATCACATATCGTGAAACTACATGAAATAGTATCGAAATATTGGTAAAAATGAATATATTTACGTAATATCAACCTACATGAAAAACGTGAAAAAAGTCACTATTTAACCATATTTGAGGATTTTAACTTCAAATCGTAGAGCGAGGTTTCGTATTATTTAGTTCCAAGAAAAGACATATGACAATGTTGTTTCCAATACATATGATAAAAAACAATGTGTTTTCATTAGAATTAACTATAATGTTCTTGATTTTCCGTTTATATTAACGAGGGAAGATGTACACGGAAAACCGCTCTAATCCGGCTGAAACGTCAATATATATGCAATAAAAACCGAACTTCTCCCCTTTTCAATATCTTACTCAGTATTTTAACGAGAAACAAATAGATGATTGAAAATGAAGTATTTAAGGTTATTATCTAATCAATTATGTGTTTGCATCATTTTTATCGTATATATAATGAATTAATACCCATAGACTGAAAATTCACAAAAACGTGGAAAAACGGCAAAATATTGCCTAATTCGATGATATTTTGTTTAAATCAAATTAAGGAAAAGGGGATGATAAACGTCAAAATATTGCTAAATTCGATGATTTTTCGTACGAAACAAAATGCAAGAAAACTTCCTTAAAATGCAATATTATGCGAAATTCTGAGATTTGAAGGCCAAATCACATATCGTGATACTACATGAAATAGTATCGAAATATTGGTAAAAATGAATATAGTTGCGTAATATCAAACTACATGATTAACGTGAAAAAGTCACTATTTTACCATATTTGAGGATTTTACCTTCAAATCATAGAGCGAGGTTTCGTATTATTTAGTTCCAAGAAAAGACATACGACAATGTTGTTTCCAATACATATGATAAAAAACAATGTGTTTTCATTAGAATTAACTATAATGTTCTTGATTTTCCGTTTATATTAACGAGGGAAGATGTACACGTAAAACCGCTCTAATCCGGCTGAAACGTCGATATATGCAATAAAAACCGAACTTCTCCCCTTTTCAATATCTTACTCAGTATTTTAACGAGAAACAAATAGATGATTGAAAATGAAGTATTTAAGGTTATTATCTAATCAATTATGTGTTCGCATCATTTTTATCGTATATATAATGAATTAATACCCATAGACAGAAAATTCACAAAAACGTGGAAAACGGCAAAATATTGCCTAATTCGATGATATTTTGTTAAATCACATGAAGGAAAAGGAGATGATAAACGTCAAAATATTGCTAAATTCGATGATTTTTCGTACGAAACAAAATGCAAGAAAACTTGTTTAAAATGCAATATTATGCGAAATTCTGAGATTTGAAGGCCAAATCACATATCGTGAAACTACATGAAATAGTATCGAAATATTGGTAAAAATGAATATATTTACGTATTATCAACCTACATGAAAAACGTGAAAAAAGTCACTATTTAACCATATTTGAGGATTTTAACTTCAAATCGTAGAGCGAGGTTTCGTATTATTTAGTTCGAAGAAAAGACATATGACAATGTTGTTTCCAATACATATGATAAAAAACAATGTGTTTTCATTAGAATTAACTATAATGTTCTTGATTTTCCGTTTATATTAACGAGGGAAGATGTACACGGAAAACCGCTCTAATCCGGCTGAAACGTCAATATATATGCAATAAAAACCGAACTTCTCCCCTTTTCAATATCTTACTCAGTATTTTAACGAGAAACAAATAGATGATTGAAAATGAAGTATTTAAGGTTATTATCTAATCAATTATGTGTTTGCATCATTTTTATCGTATATATAATGAATTAATACCCATAGACTGAAAATTCACAAAAACGTGGAAAAACGGCAAAATATTGCCTAATTCGATGATATTTTGTTTAAATCAAATAAAGGAAAAGGGGATGATAAACGTCAAAATATTGCTAAATTCGATGATTTTTCGTACGAAACAAAATGCAAGAAAACTTCCTTAAAATGCAATATTATGCGAAATTCTGAGATTTGAAGGCCAAATCACATATCGTGATACTACATGAAATAGTATCGAAATATTGGTAAAAATGAATATATTTGCGTAATATCAAACTACATGATTAACGTGAAAAAGTCACTATTTTACCATATTTGAGGATTTTACCTTCAAATCATAGAGCGAGGTTTCGTATTATTTAGTTCCAAGAAAAGACATATGACAATGTTGTTTCCAATACATATGATAAAAAACAATGTGTTTTCATTAGAATTAACTATAATGTTCTTGATTTTCCGTTTATATTAACGAGGGAAGATGTACACGTAAAACCGCTCTAATCCGGCTGAAACGTCGATATATGCAATAAAAACCGAACTTCTCCCCATTTCAATATCATACTCAGTATTTTAACGAGAAACAAATAGATGATTAAAAATGAAGTATTTAAGGTTATTATCTAATCAATTATGTGTTTGCATCATTTTTATCGTATATATATGAATTATTACCCATGGACGGAAAATTCACAAAAACGTGGAAAACGGCAAAATATTGCCTAATTCGATGATATTTTGTTTAAATCACATGAAGGAAAAGGAGATGATAAACGTCAAAATATTGCTAAATTCGATGATTTTTCGTACGAAACAAAATGCAAGAAAACTTGTTTAAAATGCAATATTATGCGAAATTCTGAGATTTGAAGGCCAAATCACATATCGTGAAACTACATGAAATAGTATCGAAATATTGGCAAAAATGAATATATTTACGTAATATCAACCTACATGAAAAACGTGAAAAAAGTCACTATTTAACCATATTTGAGGATTTTAACTTCAAATCATAGAGCGAGGTTTCGTATTATTTAGATCCAAGAAAAGACATATGACAATGTTGTTTCCAATACAAATGATAAAAATCAATGTGTTTTCATTAGAATTAACTAAAATGTTCCTGATTTTCCATTTATATTACCAATGGAAGATGTACACGTAAAACCGCACTATTCCGGCTGAAACGTCGATATATGCAATAAAAACAGAACTTCTCCCCTTTTCAATATCTTACTCAGTATTTTAACGAGAAACAAATCGTTGATTGAAAATGAAGTATTTAAGGTTATTATCTAATCAATTATGTGTTTGCATCATTTTTATCGTATATATAATGAATTAATACCCATAGACTCAAAATTCACAAAAACGTGGAAAAACGGCAAAATATTGCCTAATTCGATGATATTTCGTTTAAATCAAATAAAGGAAAAGGGGATGATAAACGTCAAAATATTGCTAAATTCGATGATTTTTCGTACGAAACAAAATGCAAGAAAACTTGTTTAAAATGCAATATTATGCGAAATTCTGAGATTTGAAGGCCAAATCACATATCGTGATACTACATGAAATAGTATCGAAATATTGGTAAAAATGAATATATTTGCGTAATATCAAACTACATGATTAACGTGAAAAAGTCACTATTTTACCATATTTGAGGATTTTACCTTCAAATCATAGAGCGAGGTTTCGTATTATTTAGTTCCAAGAAAAGACATATGACAATGTTGTTTCCAATACATATGATAAAAAACAATGTGTTTTCATTAGAATTAACTATAATGTTCTTGATTTTCCGTTTATATTAACGAGGGAAGATGTACACGTAAAACCGCTCTAATCCGGCTGAAACGTCGATATATGCAATAAAAACCGAACTTCTCCCCATTTCAATATCTTACTCAGTATTTTAACGAGAAACAAATAGATGATTAAAAATGAAGTATTTAAGGTTATTATCTAATCAATTATGTGTTTGCATCATTTTTATCGTATATATATGAATTATTACCCATGGACGGAAAATTCACAAAAACGTGGAAAACGGCAAAATATTGCCTAATTCGATGATATTTTGTTTAAATCACATGAAGGAAAAGGAGATGATAAACGTCAAAATATTGCTAAATTCGATGATTTTTCGTACGAAACAAAATGCAAGAAAACTTGTTTAAAATGCAATATTATGCGAAATTCTGAGATTTGAAGGCCAAATCACATATCGTGAAACTACATGAAATAGTATCGAAATATTGGCAAAAATGAATATATTTACGTAATATCAACCTACATGAAAAACGTGAAAAAAGTCACTATTTAACCATATTTGAGGATTTTAACTTCAAATCATAGAGCGAGGTTTCGTATTATTTAGATCCAAGAAAAGACATATGACAATGTTGTTTCCAATACAAATGATAAAAATCAATGTGTTTTCATTAGAATTAACTAAAATGTTCCTGATTTTCCATTTATATTACCAATGGAAGATGTACACGTAAAACCGCACTATTCCGGCTGAAACGTCGATATATGCAATAAAAACAGAACTTCTCCCCTTTTCAATATCTTACTCAGTATTTTAACGAGAAACAAATCGTTGATTGAAAATGAAGTATTTAAGGTTATTATCTAATCAATTATGTGTTTGCATCATTTTTATCGTATATATAATGAATTAATACCCATAGACTGAAAATTCACAAAAACGTGGAAAAACGGCAAAATATTGCCTAATTCGATGATATTTTGTTTAAATCAAATAAAGGAAAAGGGGATGATAAACGTCAAAATATTGCTAAATTCGATGATTTTTCGTACGAAACAAAATGCAAGAAAACTTGTTTAAAATGCAATATTATGCGAAATTCTGAGATTTGAAGGCCAAATCACATATCGTGATACTACATGAAATAGTATCGAAATATTGGTAAAAATGAATATATTTGCGTAATATCAAACTACATGATTAACGTGAAAAAGTCACTATTTTACCATATTTGAGGATTTTACCTTCAAATCATAGAGCGAGGTTTCGTATTATTTAGTTCCAAGAAAAGACATATGACAATGTTGTTTCCAATACATATGATAAAAAACAATGTGTTTTCATTAGAATTAACTATAATGTTCTTGATTTTCCGTTTATATTAACGAGGGAAGATGTACACGTAAAACCGCTCTAATCCGGCTGAAACGTCGATATATGCAATAAAAACCGAACTTCTCCCCTTTTCAATATCTTACTCAGTATTTTAACGAGAAACAAATAGATGATTGAAAATGAAGTATTTAAGGTTATTATCTAATCAATTATGTGTTTGCATCATTTTTATCGTATATATATGAATTATTACCCATGGACGGAAAATTCACAAAAACGTGGAAAACGGCAAAATATTGCCTAATTCGATGATATTTTGTTTAAATCACATGAAGGAAAAGGAGATGATAAACGTCAAAATATTGCTAAATTCGATGATTTTTCGTACGAAACAAAATGCAAGAAAACTTGTTTAAAATGCAATATTATGCGAAATTCTGAGATTTGAAGGCCAAATCACATATCGTGAAACTACATGAAATAGTATCGAAATATTGGCAAAAATGAATATATTTACGTAATATCAACCTACATGAAAAACGTGAAAAAAGTCACTATTTAACCATATTTGAGGATTTAAACTTCAAATCATAGAACGAGGTTTCGTATTATTTAGATCCAAGAAAAGACATATGACAATGTTGTTTCCAATACAAATGATAAAAATCAATGTGTTTTCATTAGAATTAACTAAAATGTTCCTGATTTTCCATTTATATTACCAATGGAAGATGTACACTTAAAACCGCTCTATTCCGGCTGAAACGTCGATATATGCAATAAAAACAGAACTTCTCCCCTTTTCAATATCTTACTCAGTATTTTAACGAGAAACAAATCGTTGATTGAAAATGAAGTATTTAAGGTTATTATCTAATCAATTATGTGTTTGCATCATTTTTATCGTATATATAATGAATTAATACCCATAGACTCAAAATTCACAAAAACGTGGAAAAACGGCAAAATATTGCCTAATTCGATGATATTTCGTTTAAATCAAATAAAGGAAAAGGGGATGATAAACGTCAAAATATTGCTAAATTCGATGATTTTTCGTACGAAACAAAATGCAAGAAAACTTGTTTAAAATGCAATATTATGCGAAATTCTGAGATTTGAAGGCCAAATCACATATCGTGATACTACATGAAATAGTATCGAAATATTGGTAAAAATGAATATATTTGCGTAATATCAAACTACATGATTAACGTGAAAAAGTCACTATTTTACCATATTTGAGGATTTTACCTTCAAATCATAGAGCGAGGTTTCGTATTATTTAGTTCCAAGAAAAGACATATGACAATGTTGTTTCCAATACATATGATAAAAAACAATGTGTTTTCATTAGAATTAACTATAATGTTCTTGATTTTCCGTTTATATTAACGAGGGAAGATGTACACGTAAAACCGCTCTAATCCGGCTGAAACGTCGATATATGCAATAAAAACCGAACTTCTCCCCATTTCAATATCTTACTCAGTATTTTAACGAGAAACAAATAGATGATTAAAAATGAAGTATTTAAGGTTATTATCTAATCAATTATGTGTTTGCATCATTTTTATCGTATATATATGAATTATTACCCATGGACGGAAAATTCACAAAAACGTGGAAAACGGCAAAATATTGCCTAATTCGATGATATTTTGTTTAAATCACATGAAGGAAAAGGAGATGATAAACGTCAAAATATTGCTAAATTCGATGATTTTTCGTACGAAACAAAATGCAAGAAAACTTGTTTAAAATGCAATATTATGCGAAATTCTGAGATTTGAAGGCCAAATCACATATCGTGAAACGACATGAAATAGTATCGAAATATTGGCTAAAATGAATATATTTACGTAATATCAACCTACATGAAAAACGTGAAAAAAGTCACTATTTAACCATATTTGAGGATTTTAACTTCAAATCATAGAGCGAGGTTTCGTATTATTTAGATCCAAGAAAAGACATATGACAATGTTGTTTCCAATACAAATGATAAAAATCAATGTGTTTTCATTAGAATTAACTAAAATGTTCCTGATTTTCCATTTATATTACCAATGGAAGATGTACACGTAAAACCGCACTATTCCGGCTGAAACGTCGATATATGCAATAAAAACAGAACTTCTCCCCTTTTCAATATCTTACTCAGTATTTTAACGAGAATCAAATCGTTGATTGAAAATGAAGTATTTAAGGTTATTATCTAATCAATTATGTGTTTGCATCATTTTTATCGCATATACAATGAATTAATACCCATAGACTCAAAATTCACAAAAACGTGGAAAAACGGCAAAATATTGCCTAATTCGATGATATTTCGTTTAAATCAAATAAAGGAAAAGGGGATGATAAACGTCAAAATATTGCTAAATTCGATGATTTTTCGTACGAAACAAAATGCAAGAAAACTTGTTTAAAATGCAATATTATGCGAAATTCTGAGATTTGAAGGCCAAATCACATATCGTGATACTACATGAAATAGTATCGAAATATTGGTAAAAATGAATATATTTGCGTAATATCAAACTACATGATTAACGTGAAAAAGTCACTAATTTACCATATTTGAGGATTTTACCTTCAAATCATAGAGCGAGGTTTCGTATTATTTAGTTCCAAGAAAAGACATATGACAATGTTGTTTCCAATACATATGATAAAAAACAATGTGTTTTCATTAGAATTAACTATAATGTTCTTGATTTTCCGTTTATATTAACGAGGGAAGATGTACACGTAAAACCGCTCTAATCCGGCTGAAACGTCGATATATGCAATAAAAACCGAACTTCTCCCCATTTCAATATCTTACTCAGTATTTTAACGAGAAACAAATAGATGATTAAAAATGAAGTATTTAAGGTTATTATCTAATCAATTATGTGTTTGCATCATTTTTATCGTATATATATGAATTATTACCCATGGACGGAAAATTCACAAAAACGTGGAAAACGGCAAAATATTGCCTAATTCGATGATATTTTGTTTAAATCACATGAAGGAAAAGGAGATGATAAACGTCAAAATATTGCTAAATTCGATGATTTTTCGTACGAAACAAAATGCAAGAAAACTTGTTTAAAATGCAATATTATGCGAAATTCTGAGATTTGAAGGCCAAATCACATATCGTGAAACTACATGAAATAGTATCGAAATATTGGCAAAAATGAATATATTTACGTAATATCAACCTACATGAAAAACGTGAAAAAAGTCACTATTTAACCATATTTGAGGATTTTAACTTCAAATCATAGAGCGAGGTTTCGTATTATTTAGATCCAAGAAAAGACATATGACAATGTTGTTTCCAATACAAATGATAAAAATCAATGTGTTTTCATTAGAATTAACTAAAATGTTCCTGATTTTCCATTTATATTACCAATGGAAGATGTACACGTAAAACCGCACTATTCCGGCTGAAACGTCGATATATGCAATAAAAACAGAACTTCTCCCCTTTTCAATATCTTACTCAGTATTTTAACGAGAAACAAATCGTTGATTGAAAATGAAGTATTTAAGGTTATTATCTAATCAATTATGTGTTTGCATCATTTTTATCGTATATATAATGAATTAATACCCATAGACTCAAAATTCACAAAAACGTGGAAAAACGGCAAAATATTGCCTAATTCGATGATATTTCGTTTAAATCAAATAAAGGAAAAGGGGATGATAAACGTCAAAATATTGCTAAATTCGATGATTTTTCGTACGAAACAAAATGCAAGAAAACTTGTTTAAAATGCAATATTATGCGAAATTCTGAGATTTGAAGGCCAAATCACATATCGTGATACTACATGAAATAGTATCGAAATATTGGTAAAAATGAATATATTTGCGTAATATCAAACTACATGATTAACGTGAAAAAGTCACTATTTTACCATATTTGAGGATTTTACCTTCAAATCATAGAGCGAGGTTTCGTATTATTTAGTTCCAAGAAAAGACATATGACAATGTTGTTTCCAATACATATGATAAAAAACAATGTGTTTTCATTAGAATTAACTATAATGTTCTTGATTTTCCGTTTATATTAACGAGGGAAGATGAACACGTAAAACCGCTCTAATCCGGCTGAAACATCGATATATGCAATAAAAACCGAACTTCTCCCCATTTCAATATCTTACTCAGTATTTTAACGAGAAACAAATAGATGATTAAAAATGAAGTATTTAAGGTTATTATCTAATCAATTATGTGTTTGCATCATTTTTGTCGTATATATATGAATTATTACCCATGGACGGAAAATTCACAAAAACGTGGAAAACGGCAAAATATTGCCTAATTCGATGATATTTTGTTTAAATCACATGAAGGAAAAGGAGATGATAAACGTCAAAATATTGCTAAATTCGATGATTTTTCGTACGAAACAAAATGCAAGAAAACTTGTTTAAAATGCAATATTATGCGAAATTCTGAGATTTGAAGGCCAAATCACATATCGTGAAACTACATGAAATAGTATCGAAATATTGGCAAAAATGAATATATTTACGTAATATCAACCTACATGAAAAACGTGAAAAAAGTCACTATTTAACCATATTTGAGGATTTAAACTTCAAATCATAGAGCGAGGTTTCGTATTATTTAGATCCAAGAAAAGACATATGACAATGTTGTTTCCAATACAAATGATAAAAATCAATGTGTTTTCATTAGAATTAACTAAAATGTTCCTGATTTTCCATTTATATTACCAATGGAAGATGTACACTTAAAACCGCTCTATTCCGGCTGAAACGTCGATATATGCAATAAAAACAGAACTTCTCCCCTTTTCAATATCTTACTCAGTATTTTAACGAGAAACAAATCGTTGATTGAAAATGAAGTATTTAAGGTTATTATCTAATCAATTATGTGTTTGCATCATTTTTATCGTATATATAATGAATTAATACCCATAGACTAAAAATTCACAAAAACGTGGAAAAACGGCAAAATATTGCCTAATTCGATGATATTTCGTTTAAATCAAATAAAGGAAAAGGGGATGATAAACGTCAAAATATTGCTAAATTCGATGATTTTTCGTACGAAACAAAATGCAAGAAAACTTGTTTAAAATGCAATATTATGCGAAATTCTGAGATTTGAAGGCCAAATCACATATCGTGATACTACATGAAATAGTATCGAAATATTGGTAAAAATGAATATATTTGCGTAATATCAAACTACATGATTAACGTGAAAAGTCACTATTTTACCATATTTGAGGATTTTACCTTCAAATCATAGAGCGAGGTTTCGTATTATTTAGTTCCAAGAAAAGACATATGACAATGTTGTTTCCAATACATATGATAAAAAACAATGTGTTTTCATTAGAATTAACTATAATGTTCTTGATTTTCCGTTTATATTAACGAGGGAAGATGTACACGTAAAACCGCTCTAATCCGGCTGAAACGTCGATATATGCAATAAAAACCGAACTTCTCCCCATTTCAATATCTTACTCAGTATTTTAACGAGAAACAAATAGATGATTAAAAATGAAGTATTTAAGGTTATTATCTAATCAATTATGTGTTTGCATCATTTTTATCGTATATATATGAATTATTACCCATGGACGGAAAATTCACAAAAACGTGGAAAACGGCAAAATATTGCCTAATTCGATGATATTTTGTTTAAATCACATGAAGGAAAAGGAGATGATAAACGTCAAAATATTGCTAAATTCGATGATTTTTCGTACGAAACAAAATGCAAGAAAACTTGTTTAAAATGCAATATTATGCGAAATTCTGAGATTTGAAGGTCAAATCACATATCGTGAAACTACATGAAATAGTATCGAAATATTGGCAAAAATGAATATATTTACATAATATCAACCTACATGAAAAACGTGAAAAAAGTCACTATTTAACCATATTTGAGGATTTTAACTTCAAATCATAGAGCGAGGTTTCGTATTATTTAGATCCAAGAAAAGACATATGACAATGTTGTTTCCAATACAAATGATAAAAATCAATGTGTTTTCATTAGAATTAACTAAAATGTTCCTGATTTTCCATTTATATTACCAATGGAAGATGTACACGTAAAACCGCACTATTCCGGCTGAAACGTCGATATATGCAATAAAAACAGAACTTCTCCCCTTTTCAATATCTTACTCAGTATTTTAACGAGAATCAAATCGTTGATTGAAAATGAAGTATTTAAGGTTATTATCTAATCAATTATGTGTTTGCATCATTTTTATCGTATATATAATGAATTAATACCCATAGACTCAAAATTCACAAAAACGTGGAAAAACGGCAAAATATTGCCTAATTCGATGATATTTCGTTTAAATCAAATAAAGGAAAAGGGGATGATAAACGTCAAAATATTGCTAAATTCGATGATTTTTCGTACGAAACAAAATGCAAGAAAACTTGTTTAAAATGCAATATTATGCGAAATTCTGAGATTTGAAGGCCAAATCACATATCGTGATACTACATGAAATAGTATCGAAATATTGGTAAAAATGAATATATTTGCGTAATATCAAACTACATGATTAACGTGAAAAAGTCACTATTTTACCATATTTGAGGATTTTACCTTCAAATCATAGAGCGAGGTTTCGTATTATTTAGTTCCAAGAAAAGACATATGACAATGTTGTTTCCAATACATATGATAAAAAACAATGTGTTTTCATTAGAATTAACTATAATGTTCTTGATTTTCCGTTTATATTAACGAGGGAAGATGTACACGTAAAACCGCTCTAATCCGGCTGAAACGTCGATATATGCAATAAAAACCGAACTTCTCCCCATTTCAATATCTTACTCAGTATTTTAACGAGAAACAAATAGATGATTAAAAATGAAGTATTTAAGGTTATTATCTAATCAATTATGTGTTTGCATCATTTTTATCGTATATATATGAATTATTACCCATGGACGGAAAATTCACAAAAACGTGGAAAACGGCAAAATATTGCCTAATTCGATGATATTTTGTTTAAATCACATGAAGGAAAAGGAGATGATAAACGTCAAAATATTGCTAAATTCGATGATTTTTCGTACGAAACAAAATGCAAGAAAACTTGTTTAAAATGCAATATTATGCGAAATTCTGAGATTTGAAGGCCAAATCACATATCGTGAAACTACATGAAATAGTATCGAAATATTGGCAAAAATGAATATATTTACGTAATATCAACCTACATGAAAAACGTGAAAAAAGTCACTATTTAACCATATTTGAGGATTTTAACTTCAAATCATAGAGCGAGGTTTCGTATTATTTAGATCCAAGAAAAGACATATGACAATGTTGTTTCCAATACAAATGATAAAAATCAATGTGTTTTCATTAGAATTAACTAAAATGTTCCTGATTTTCCATTTATATTACCAATGGAAGATGTACACGTAAAACCGCACTATTCCGGCTGAAACGTCGATATATGCAATAAAAACAGAACTTCTCCCCTTTTCAATATCTTACTCAGTATTTTAACGAGAATCAAATCGTTGATTGAAAATGAAGTATTTAAGGTTATTATCTAATCAATTATGTGTTTGCATCATTTTTATCGTATATATAATGAATTAATACCCATAGACTCAAAATTCACAATAACGTGGAAAAACGGCAAAATATTGCCTAATTCGATGATATTTCGTTTAAATCAAATAAAGGAAAAGGGGATGATAAACGTCAAAATATTGCTAAATTCGATGATTTTTCGTACGAAACAAAATGCAAGAAAACTTGTTTAAAATGCAGTATTATGCGAAATTCTGAGATTTGAAGGCCAAATCACATATCGTGATACTACATGAAATAGTATCGAAATATTGGTAAAAATGAATATATTTGCGTAATATCAAACTACATGATTAACGTGAAAAAGTCACTATTTTACCATATTTGAGGATTTTACCTTCAAATCATAGAGCGAGGTTTCGTATTATTTAGTTCCAAGAAAAGACATATGACAATGTTGTTTCCAATACATATGATAAAAAACAATGTGTTTTCATTAGAATTAACTATAATGTTCTTGATTTTCCGTTTATATTAACGAGGGAAGATGTACACGTAAAACCGCTCTAATCCGGCTGAAACGTCGATATATGCAATAAAAACCGAACTTCTCCCCATTTCAATATCTTACTCAGTATTTTAACGAGAAACAAATAGATGATTAAAAATGAAGTATTTAAGGTTATTATCTAATCAATTATGTGTTTGCATCATTTTTATCGTATATATATGAATTATTACCCATGGACGGAAAATTCACAAAAACGTGGAAAACGGCAAAATATTGCCTAATTCGATGATATTTTGTTTAAATCACATGAAGGAAAAGGAGATGATAAACGTCAAAATATTGCTAAATTCGATGATTTTTCTTACGAAACAAAATGCAAGAAAACTTGTTTAAAATGCAATATTATGCGAAATTCTGAGATTTGAAGGCCAAATCACATATCGTGAAACTACATGAAATAGTATCGAAATATTGGCAAAAATGAATATATTTACGTAATATCAACCTACATGAAAAACGTGAAAAAAGTCACTATTTAACCATATTTGAGGATTTTAACTTCAAATCATAGAGCGAGGTTTCGTATTATTTAGATCCAAGAAAAGACATATGACAATGTTGTTTCCAATACAAATGATAAAAATCAATGTGTTTTCATTAGAATTAACTAAAATGTTCCTGATTTTCCATTTATATTACCAATGGAAGATGTACACGTAAAACCGCACTATTCCGGCTGAAACGTCGATATATGCAATAAAAACAGAACTTCTCCCCTTTTCAATATCTTACTCAGTATTTTAACGAGAAACAAATCGTTGATTGAAAATGAAGTATTTAAGGTTATTATCTAATCAATTATGTGTTTGCATCATTTTTATCGTATATATAATGAATTAATACCCATAGACTCAAAATTCACAAAAACGTGGAAAAACGGCAAAATATTGCCTAATTCGATGATATTTCGTTTAAATCAAATAAAGGAAAAGGGGATGATAAACGTCAAAATATTGCTAAATTCGATGATTTTTCGTACGAAACAAAATGCAAGAAAACTTGTTTAAAATGCAATATTATGCGAAATTCTGAGATTTGAAGGCCAAATCACATATCGTGATACTACATGAAATAGTATCGAAATATTGGTAAAAATGAATATATTTGCGTAATATCAAACTACATGATTAACGTGAAAAAGTCACTATTTTACCATATTTGAGGATTTTACCTTCAAATCATAGAGCGAGGTTTCGTATTATTTAGTTCCAAGAAAAGACATATGACAATGTTGTTTCCAATACATATGATAAAAAACAATGTGTTTTCATTAGAATTAACTATAATGTTCTTGATTTTCCGTTTATATTAACGAGGGAAGATGTACACGTAAAACCGCTCTAATCCGGCTGAAACGTCGATATATGCAATAAAAACCGAACTTCTCCCCTTTTCAATATCTTACTCAGTATTTTAACGAGAAACAAATAGATGATTGAAAATGAAGTATTTAAGGTTATTATCTAATCAATTATGTGTTTGCATCATTTTTATCGTATATATATGAATTATTACCCATGGACGGAAAATTCACAAAAACGTGGAAAACGGCAAAATATTGCCTAATTCGATGATATTTTGTTTAAATCACATGAAGGAAAAGGAGATGATAAACGTCAAAATATTGCTAAATTCGATGATTTTTCGTACGAAACAAAATGCAAGAAAACTTGTTTAAAATGCAATATTATGCGAAATTCTGAGATTTGAAGGCCAAATCACATATCGTGAAACTACATGAAATAGTATCGAAATATTGGCAAAAATGAATATATTTACGTAATATCAACCTACATGAAAAACGTGAAAAAAGTCACTATTTAACCATATTTGAGGATTTAAACTTCAAATCATAGAGCGAGGTTTCGTATTATTTAGATCCAAGAAAAGACATATGACAATGTTGTTTCCAATACAAATGATAAAAATCAATGTGTTTTCATTAGAATTAACTAAAATGTTCCTGATTTTCCATTTATATTACCAATGGAAGATGTACACGTAAAACCGCTCTATTCCGGCTGAAACGTCGATATATGCAATAAAAACAGAACTTCTCCCCTTTTCAATATCTTACTCAGTATTTTAACGAGAAACAAATCGTTGATTGAAAATGAAGTATTTAAGGTTATTATCTAATCAATTATGTGTTTGCATCATTTTTATCGTATATATAATGAATTAATACCCATAGACTAAAAATTCACAAAAACGTGGAAAAACGGCAAAATATTGCCTAATTCGATGATATTTCGTTTAAATCAAATAAAGGAAAAGGGGATGATGAACGTCAAAATATTGCTAAATTCGATGATTTTTCGTACGAAACAAAATGCAAGAAAACTTGTTTAAAATGCAATATTATGCGAAATTCTGAGATTTGAAGGCCAAATCACATATCGTGATACTACATGAAATAGTATCGAAATATTGGTAAAAATGAATATATTTGCGTAATATCAAACTACATGATTAACGTGAAAAAGTCACTATTTTACCATATTTGAGGATTTTACCTTCAAATCATAGAGCGAGGTTTCGTATTATTTAGTTCCAAGAAAAGACATATGACAATGTTGTTTCCAATACATATGATAAAAAACAATGTGTTTTCATTAGAATTAACTATAATGTTCTTGATTTTCCGTTTATATTAACGAGGGAAGATGTACACGTAAAACCGCTCTAATCCGGCTGAAACGTCGATATATGCAATAAAAACCGAACTTCTCCCCTTTTCAATATCTTACTCAGTATTTTAACGAGAAACAAATAGATGATTGAAAATGAAGTATTTAAGGTTATTATCTAATCAATTATGTGTTTGCATCATTTTTATCGTATATATATGAATTATTACCCATGGACGGAAAATTCACAAAAACGTGGAAAACTGCAAAATATTGCCTAATTCGATGATATTTTGTTTAAATCACATGAAGGAAAAGGAGATGATAAACGTCAAAATATTGCTAAATTCGATGATTTTTCGTACGAAACAAAATGCAAGAAAACTTGTTTAAAATGCAATATTATGCGAAATTCTGAGATTTGAAGGCCAAATCACATATCGTGAAACTACATGAAATAGTATCGAAATATTGGTAAAAATGAATATATTTACGTAATATCAACCTACATGAAAAACGTGAAAAAAGTCACTATTTTACCATATTTGAGGATTTTAACTTCAAATCATAAAGCGAGGTTTCGTATTATTTAGATCCAAGAAAATACATATGACAATGTTGTTTCCAATACAAATGATAAAAATCAATGTGTTTTCATTAGAATTAACTAAAATGTTCCTGATTTTCCATTTATATTACCAATGGAAGATGTACACGTAAAACCGCTCTATTCCGGCTGAAACGTCGATATATGCAATAAAAACAGAACTTCTCCCCTTTTCAATATCTTACTCAGTATTTTAACGAGAAACAAATCGTTGATTGAAAATGAAGTATTTAAGGTTATTATCTAATCAATTATGTGTTTGCATCATTTTTATCGTATATATAATGAATTAATACCCAAAGACTAAAAATTCACAAAAACGTGGAAAAACGGCAAAATATTGCCTAATTCGATGATATTTCGTTTAAATCAAATAAAGGAAAAGGGGATGATGAACGTCAAAATATTGCTAAATTCGATGATTTTTCGTACGAAACAAAATGCAAGAAAACTTGTTTAAAATGCAATATTATGCGAAATTCTGAGATTTGAAGGCCAAATCACATATCGTGATACTACATGAAATAGTATCGAAATATTGGTAAAAATGAATATATTTGCGTAATATCAAACTACATGATTAACGTGAAAAAGTCACTATTTTACCATATTTGAGGATTTTACCTTCAAATCATAGAGCGAGGTTTCGTATTATTTAGTTCCAAGAAAAGACATATGACAATGTTGTTTCCAATACATATGATAAAAAACAATGTGTTTTCATTAGAATTAACTATAATGTTCTTGATTTTCCGTTTATATTAACGAGGGAAGATGTACACGTAAAACCGCTCTAATCCGGCTGAAACGTCGATATATGCAATAAAAACCGAACTTCTCCCCTTTTCAATATCTTACTCAGTATTTTAACGAGAAACAAATAGATGATTGAAAATGAAGTATTTAAGGTTATTATCTAATCAATTATGTGTTTGCATCATTTTTATCGTATATATATGAATTATTACCCATGGACGGAAAATTCACAAAAACGTGGAAAACTGCAAAATATTGCCTAATTCGATGATATTTTGTTTAAATCACATGAAGGAAAAGGAGATGATAAACGTCAAAATATTGCTAAATTCGATGATTTTTCGTACGAAACAAAATGCAAGAAAACTTGTTTAAAATGCAATATTATGCGAAATTCTGAGATTTGAAGGCCAAATCACATATCGTGAAACTACATGAAATAGTATCGAAATATTGGTAAAAATGAATATATTTACGTAATATCAACCTACATGAAAAACGTGAAAAAAGTCACTATTTTACCATATTTGAGGATTTTAACTTCAAATCATAAAGCGAGGTTTCGTATTATTTAGATCCAAGAAAATACATATGACAATGTTGTTTCCAATACAAATGATAAAAATCAATGTGTTTTCATTAGAATTAACTAAAATGTTCCTGATTTTCCATTTATATTACCAATGGAAGATGTACACGTAAAACCGCTCTATTCCGGCTGAAACGTCGATATATGCAATAAAAACAGAACTTCTCCCCTTTTCAATATCTTACTCAGTATTTTAACGAGAAACAAATCGTTGATTGAAAATGAAGTATTTAAGGTTATTATCTAATCAATTATGTGTTTGCATCATTTTTATCGTATATATAATGAATTAATACCCATAGATTGAAAATTCACAAAAACGTGGAAAAACGGCAAAATATTGCCTAATTCGATGATATTTCGTTTATATCAAATAAAGGAAAAGGGGGATGATAAACGTCAAAATATTGCTAAATTCGATGATTTTTCGTACGAAACAAAATGCAAGAAAACTTGTTTAAAATGCAATATTATGCGAAATTCTGAGATTTGAAGGCCAAATCACATATCGTGAAACTACATGAAATAGTATCGAAATATTGGTAAAAATGAATATATCAACCTACATGAAAAACGTGAAAAAAGTCACTATTTAACCATATTTGAGGATTTTAACTTCAAATCGTATAGCGAGGTTTCGTATTATTTAGTTCCAAGAAAAGACATATGACAATGTTGTTTCCAATACATATGATAAAAAACAATGTGTTTTCATTAGAATTAACTATAATGTTCTTGATTTTCCGTTTATATTAACGAGGGAAGATGTACACGGAAAACCGCTCTAATCCGGCTGAAACGTCAATATATATGCAATAAAAACCGAACTTCTCCCCTTTTCAATATCTTACTCAGTATTTTAACGAGAAACAAATAGATGATTGAAAATGAAGTATTTAAGGTTATTATCTAATCAATTATGTGTTTGCATCATTTTTATCGTATATATAATGAATTAATACCCATAGACTGAAAATTCACAAAAACGTGGAAAAACGGCAAAATATTGCCTAATTCGATGATATTTTGTTTAAATCAAATAAAGGAAAAGGGGATGATAAACGTCAAAATATTGGTAAATTCGATGATTTTTCGTACGAAACAAAATGCAAGAAAACTTGCTTAAAATGCAAAATTATGCGAAATTCTGAGATTTGAAGGCCAAATCACATATCGTGATACTACATGAAATAGTATCGAAATATTGGTAAAAATGAATATAGTTGCGTAATATCAAACTACATGATTAACGTGAAAAAGTCACTATTTTACCATATTTGAGGATTTTACCTTCAAATCATAGAGCGAGGTTTCGTATTATTTAGTTCCAAGAAAAGACATATGACAATGTTGTTTCCAATACATATGATAAAAAACAATGTGTTTTCATTAGAATTAACTATAATGTTCCTGATTTTCCGTTTATATTACCGATGGAAGATGTACACGAAAATCGCTCTGTTCAGGCTGAAACGTCGATATATGCAATAAAAACCGAACTTCTCCCCTTTTCAATATCTTACTCAGTATTTTAACGAGAAACACAAAGTTGATGATTTAAATGAAGTATTTAAGGTTATTATCTAATCAATTATATGTTTGCATCATTTTTATCGTATATATATGAATTATAACCCATGGACGGAAAATTCACAAAAACGTGAAAAACGGCAAAATATTGCCTAATTCGATGATATTTTGTTTAAATCACATGAAGGAAAAGGAGATGATAAACGTCAAAATATTGCTAAATTCGATGATTTTTCGTACGAAACAAAATGTAAGAAAATTTGTTTAAAATGCAGTATTATGCGAAATTCTGAGATTTGAAGGCCAAATTACATATCGTGATACTACATGAAATAGTATCGAAATATTGGTAAAAATGAATATATTTACGTAATATCAAACGACATGAAAAACGTGAAAAAATCACTATTTAACCATATTTGAGGATTTTAACTTCAAATCATAGAGCGAGGTTTCGTATTATTTAGATCCAAGAAAAGACATATGACAATGTTGTTTCCAATACAAATGATAAAAATCAATGTGTTTTCATTAGAATTAACTAAAATGTTCCTGATTTTCCGTTTATATTACCGATGGAAGATGTACACGTAAAACCGCTCTAATCCGGCTGAAACGTCGATATATGCAATAAAAACCGAACTTCTCCCCTTTTCAATATCTTACTCAGTATTTTAACGAGAAACACAAAGATGATGATTTAAATGAAGTATTTAAGGTTATTATCTAATCAATTATATGTTTGCATCATTTTTATCGTATATATATGAATTATAACCCATGGACGGAAAATTCACAAAAACGTGGAAAACGGCAAAATATTGCCTAATTCGATGATATTTTCTTTAAATCACATGAAGAAAAAGGGGATGATAAACGTCAAAATATTGCTAAATTCGATGATTTTTCGTACGAAACAAAATGCAAGAAAACTTGCTTAAAATGCAATATTATGCGAAATTCTGAGATTTGAAGGCCAAATCACATATCGTGATACTACATGAAATAGTATCGGAATATTGGTAAAAATGAATATATTTGCCTAATATCAAACTACATGATTAACGTGAAAAACTCACTATTTTACCATATTTGAGGATTTTTCCTTCAGATCATAGAGCGAGGTTTCGTATTATTTAGATCCAAGAAAAGACATATGACAATGTTGTTTCCAATACAAATGATAAAAATCAATGTGTTTTCATTAGAATTAACTAAAATGTTCCTGATTTTCCGTTTATATTTCCGATGGAAGATGTACACGAAAATCGCTCTATTCCGGCTGAAACGTCGTTATATGCAATAAAAACAGAACTTCTCCCCTTTTCAATATCTTACTCAGTATTTTAACGAGAAACAAATAGTTGATTGAAAATGAAGTATTTAAGGTTATTATCTAATCAATTATGTGTTTGCATCATTTTTATCGTATATATATGAATTAATAGCAATGGACTGAAAATTCACAAAAACGTGGAAAACGGCAAAATATTACCTAATTCGATGATATTTTATTTAAATCACATGAAGGAAAAGGGGGATGATAAACGTCAAAAAATTGCTAATTTCGATGATTTTTCGTACGAAACAAAATGCAAGAAAACTTGCTTAAAATGCAATATTATGCGAAATTCTGAGATTTGAAGGCCAAATCACATATCGTGATACTACATGAAATAGTATCGAAATATTGGTAAAAATGAATATATTTACGTAATATCAAACTACATAAAAAACGTGAAAAAAGTCACTATTTAACCATATTTGAGGATTTTAACTTCAAATCATAGAGCGAGGTTTCGTATTATTTAGATCCAAGAAAAGACATATGACAATGTTGTTTCCAATACAAATGATAAAAATCAATGTGTTTTCATTAGAATTAACTAAAATGTTCCTGATTTTCCGTTTATATTACCGATGGAAGATGTACACGAAAATCGCTCTGTTCAGGCTGAAACGTCGATATATGCAATAAAAACCGAACTTCTCCCCTTTTCAATATCTTACTCAGTATTTTAACGAGAAACACAAAGTTGATGATTTAAATGAAGTATTTAAGGTTATTATCTAATCAATTATATGTTTGCATCATTTTTATCGTATATATATGAATTATAACCCATGGACGGAAAATTCACAAAAACGTGAAAAACGGCAAAATATTGCCTAATTCGATGATATTTTGTTTAAATCACATGAAGGAAAAGGAGATGATAAACGTCAAAATATTGCTAAATTCGATGATTTTTCGTACGAAACAAAATGTAAGAAAACTTGTTTAAAATGCAGTATTATGCGAAATTCTGAGATTTGAAGGCCAAATTACATATCGTGATACTACATGAAATAGTATCGAAATATTGGTAAAAATGAATATATTTACGTAATATCAAACGACATGAAAAACGTGAAAAAATCACTATTTAACCATATTTGAGGATTTTAACTTCAAATCATAGAGCGAGGTTTCGTATTATTTAGATCCAAGAAAAGACATATGACAATGTTGTTTCCAATACAAATGATAAAAATCAATGTGTTTTCATTAGAATTAACTAAAATGTTCCTGATTTTCCATTTATATTACCAATGGAAGATGTACACGTAAAACCGCTCTATTCCGGCTGAAATGTCGATATATGCAATAAAAACAGAACTTCTCCCCTTTTCAATATTTTACTCAGTATTTTAACGAGAAAAAAATAGTTGATTGAAAATGAAGTATTTAAGGTTATTATCTAATCAATTATGTGTTTGCATCATTTTTTTCGTATATATAATGAATTAATACCCATAGACTGAAAATTCACAAAAACGTGGAAAAACGGCAAAATATTGCCTAATTCGATGATATTTTGTTTCAATCAAATAAAGGAAAAGGGGATGATAAACGTCAAAATATTGCTAAATTCGATGATTTTTCGTACGAAACAAAATGCAAGAAAACTTGCTTAAAATGCAATATTATGCGAAATTCTGAGATTTGAAGGCCAAATCACATATCGTGATACTACATGAAATAGTATCGAAATATTGGTAAAAATGAATATATTTGCGTAATATCAAACTACATGATTAACGTGAAAAAGTCACTATTTTACCATATTTGAGGATTTTACCTTCAAATCATAGAGCGTGGTTTCGTATTATTTAGTTCCAAGAAAAGACATATGACAATGTTGTTTCCAATACAAATGCAAAAAAACAATGTGTTTTCATTAGAAATAACTAAAATGTTCTTGATTTTCCGTTTATATTACCAATGGAAGATGTACACGTAAAATCTCTCTATTCCGGCTGAAACGTCGATATATGCAATAAAAACAGAACTTCTCCCCTTTTCAATATCTTACTCAGTATTTTAACGACAAACAAATAGATGATTGAAAATGAAGTATTTAAGGTTATTATCTAATCAATTATGTGTTTGCCTCATTTTTATCGTATATATATGAATTAATAATCATGGACTGAAAATTCACAAAAAAGTGGAAAACGGCAAAATATTGCCTAATTCGATGATATTTCGTTTAAATCACATGAAGAAAAGGTGGATGATAAACGTCAAAATATTGCTAAATTCGATGATTTTTCGTACGAATCAAAATGCAAGAAAACTTGCTTAAAATGCAATATTATGCGAAATTCTGAGATTTGAAGGCCAAATCACATATGTGATACTACATGAAATAGTATCGGAATATTGGTAAAAATGAATATATTTGCCTAATATCAAACTACATGATTAACGTGAAAAAGTCACTATTTTACCATATATGAGGATTTTTCCTTCAAATCATAGAGCGAGGTTTCGTATTATTTAGATCCAAGAAAAGACATATGACAATGTTATTTCCAATACAAATGATAAAAATCAATGTGTTTTCATTAGAATTAACTCAAATGTTCCTGATTTTCCGTTTATATTACCAATGGAAGATGTACACGAAAACCGCTCTACTCCGGCTGAAACGTCGATATATGCAATAAAATCAGAACTTCTCTCCCTTTTAATATCTTACTCAGTATTTTAACGAGAAGGAAATAGTTGATTGAAAATGAAGTATTTAAGGTTATTATCTAATCAATTATGTGTTTGCATCATTTTTATCGTATATATATGAATTAATACCCATGGACTAAAAATTCACAAAAACGTGGAAAACGGCAAAATATTGCCTAATTCGATGATATTTTGTTTAAATCAAATAAAGGAAAAGGGGGTGATAAACGTCAAAATATTGCTAAATTCGATGATTTTTCGTACGAAACAAAATGCAAGAAAACTTGCTTAAAATGCAATATTATGCGAAATTCTGAGATTTGAAGGCCAAATCACATATCGTGATACTACATGAAATAGTATCGAAATATTGGTAAAAATGAATATATTTGCGTAATATCAAACTACATGATTAACGTGAAAAAGTCACTATTTTACCATATTTGAGGATTTTACCTTCAAATCATAGAGCGAGGTTTCGTATTATTTAGTTCCAAGAAAAGACATATGACAATGTTGTTTCCAATACAAATGCAAAAAAACAATGTGTTTTCATTAGAAATAACTAAAATGTTCTTGATTTTCCGTTTATATTACCAATGGAAGATGTACACGTAAAATCTCTCTATTCCGGCTGAAACGTCGATATATGCAATAAAAACAGAACTTCTCCCCTTTTCAATATCTTACTCAGTATTTTAACGACAAACAAATAGATGATTGAAAATGAAGTATTTAAGGTTATTATCTAATCAATTATGTGTTTGCCTCATTTTTATCGTATATATATGAATTAATAATCATGGACTGAAAATTCACAAAAAAGAGGAAAACGGCAAAATATTGCCTAATTCGATGATATTTTGTTTAAATCACATGAAGAAAAGGTGGATGATAAACGTCAAAATATTGCTAAATTCGATGATTTTTCGTACGAATCAAAATGCAAGAAAACTTGCTTAAAATGCAATATTATGCGAAATTCTGAGATTTGAAGGCCAAATCACATATGTGATACTACATGAAATAGTATCGGAATATTGGTAAAAATGAATATATTTGCCTAATATCAAACTACATGATTAACGTGAAAAAGTCACTATTTTACCATATATGAGGATTTTTCCTTCAAATCATAGAGCGAGGTTTCGTATTATTTAGATCCAAGAAAAGACATATGACAATGTTATTTCCAATACAAATGATAAAAATCAATGTGTTTTCATTAGAATTAACTCAAATGTTCCTGATTTTCCGTTTATATTACCAATGGAAGATGTACACGAAAACCGCTCTACTCCGGCTGAAACGTCGATATATGCAATAAAATCAGAACTTCTCTCCCTTTTAATATCTTACTCAGTATTTTAACGAGAAGGAAATAGTTGATTGAAAATGAAGTATTTAAGGTTATTATCTAATCAATTATGTGTTTGCATCATTTTTATCGTATATATATGAATTAATACCCATGGACTAAAAATTCACAAAAACGTGGAAAACGGCAAAATATTGCCTAATTCGATGATATTTTGTTTAAATCAAATAAAGGAAAAGGGGGTGATAAACGTCAAAATATTGCTAAATTCGATGATTTTTCGTACGAAACCAAATGCAAGAAAACTTGCTTAAAATGCAATATTATGCGAAATTCTGAGATTTGAAGGCCAAATCACATATCGTGATACTACATGATATAGTATCGAAATATTGGTAAAAATGAATATATTTGCGTAATATCAAACTACATGATTAACGTGAAAAAGTCACTATTTTACCATATTTGAGGATTTTACCTTCAAATCATAGAGCGAAGTTTCGTATTATTTAGTTCCAAGAAAAGACATATGACAATGTTGTTTCCAATAAAAATGATAAAAAACAATGTGTTTTCATTAGAAATAACTAAAATGTTCCTGATTTTCCGTTTATATTAACGAGGGAAGATGTACACGTAAAACCACTCTAATCCGGCTGAAACGTCGATATATGCAATAAAAACCGAAGTTCTCCCCTTTTCAATATCTTACTCAGTATTTTAACGACAAACAAATAGATAATTGAAAATGAAGTATTTAAGGTTATTATCTAATCAATTATGTGTTTGCCTCATTTTTATCGTATATATATGAATTAATACCCATGGACTGAAAATTCACAAAAATGTGGAAAACGGCAAAATATTGCCTAATTCGATGATATTTTGTTTAAATCACATGAAGAAAAAGGGGATGATAAACGTCAAAATATTGCTAAATTCGATGATTTTTCGTACGAAACAAAATGCAAGAAATCTTGCTTAAAATGCAATATTATGCGAAATTCTGAGATTTGAAGGCCAAATCACATATCGTGATACTACATGAAATAGTATCGGAATATTGGTAAAAATGAATATATTTGCCTAATATCAAACTACATGATTAACGTGAAAAAGTCACTATTTTACCATATTTGAGGATTTTTCCTTCAAATCATAGAGCGAGGTTTCGTATTATTTAGATCCAAGAAAAGACATATGACAATGTTGTTTCCAATACAAATGATAAAAATCAATGTGTTTTCATTAGAATTAACTAAAATGTTCCTGATTTTCCGTTTATATTTCCGATGGAAGATGTACACGAAAATCGCTCTATTCCGGCTGAAACGTCGATATATGCAATAAAAACAGAACTTCTCTCCTTTTCAATATCTTACTCAGTATTTTACCGAGAAACAAATAGTTGATTGAAAATGAAGTATTTAAGGTTATTATCTAATCAATTATGTGTTTGCATCATTTTTATCGTATATATATGAATTAATACCAATGGACTGAAAATTCACAAAAACGTGGAAAACGGCAAAATATTGCTTAATTCGATGATATTTTATTTAAATCACATGAAGGAAAAGGGGGATGATAAACGTCAAAAAATTGCTAAATTCGATGATTTTTCGTACGAAACAAAATGCAAGAAAACTTGCTTAAAATGCAATATTATGCGAAATTCTGAGATTTGAAGGCCAAATCACATATCGTGATACTATATGAAATAGTATCGAAATATTGGTAAAAATGAATATATTTACGTAATATCAAACTACATAAAAAACGTGAAAAAAGTCACTATTTAACCATATTTGAGGATTTTAACTTCAAATCATAGAGCGAGGTTTCGTATTATTTAGATCCAAGAAAAGACATATGACAATGTTGTTTCCAATACAAATGATAAAAATCAATGTGTTTTCATTAGAATTAACTAAAAAGTTCCTGATTTTCCGTTTATATTACCGAAGGAAGATGTACACGAAAATCGCTCTATTCCGGCTGAAACGTCGATATATGCAATAAAAACAGAACTTCTCCCCTTTTTAATATCTTACTCAGTATTTTAAGGAGAAACAAATAGTTGATTGAAAATGAAGTATTTAAGTTTATTATCTAATCAATTATGTGTTTGCATAATTTTTATCGTATATATAATGAATTAATACCCATAGACTGAAAATTCACAGAAGGCCAAATCACATATCGTGATACTACATGAAATAGTATCGGAATATTGGTAAAAATGAATATATTTCCCTAATATCAAACTACATGATTAACGTGAAAAAGTCACTATTTTACCATATTTGAGGATTTTACCTTCAAATCATAGAGCGAGGTTTCGTATTATTTAGATCCAAGAAAAGACATATGACAATGTTGTTTCCAATACAAATGATAAAAATCAATGTGTTTTCATTAGAATTAACTAAAATGTTCCTGATTTTCCGTTTATATTACCGATGGAAGATGTACACGTAAAACCGCTCTAATCCGGCTGAAACGTCGATATATGCAATAAAAACCGAACTTCTCCCCTTTTCAATATCTTACTCAGTATTTTAACGAGAAACACATAGATGATGATTTAAATGAAGTATTTAAGGTTATTATCTAATCAATTATATGTTTGCATCATTTTTATCGTATATATATGAATTATAACCCATGGACGGAAAATTCACAAAAACGTGGAAAACGGCAAAATATTGCCTAATTCGATGATATTTTCTTTAAATCACATGAAGAAAAAGGGGATGATAAACGTCAAAATATTGCTAAATTCGATGATTTTTCGTACGAAACAAAATGCAAGAAAACTTGCTTAAAATGCAATATTATGCGAAATTCTGAGATTTGAAGGCCAAATCACATATCGTGATACTACATGAAATAGTATCGGAATATTGGTAAAAATGAATATATTTGCCTAATATCAAACTACATGATTAACGTGAAAAACTCACTATTTTACCATATTTGAGGATTTTTCCTTCAGATCATAGAGCGAGGTTTCGTATTATTTAGATCCAGGAAAAGACATATGACAATGTTGTTTCCAATACAAATGATAAAAATCAATGTGTTTTCATTAGAATTAACTAAAATGTTCCTGATTTTCCGTTTATATTTCCGATGGAAGATGTACACGAAAATCGCTCTATTCCGGCTGAAACGTCGTTATATGCAATAAAAACAGAACTTCTCCCCTTTTCAATATCTTACTCAGTATTTTAACGAGAAACAAATAGTTGATTGAAAATGAAGTATTTAAGGTTATTATCTAATCAATTATGTGTTTGCATCATTTTTATCGTATATATATGAATTAATAGCAATGGACTGAAAATTCACAAAAACGTGGAAAACGGCAAAATATTGCCTAATTCGATGATATTTTATTTAAATCACATGAAGGAAAAGGGGGATGATAAACGTCAAAAAATTGCTAAATTCGATGATTTTTCGTACGAAACAAAATGCAAGAAAACTTGCTTAAAATGCAATATTATGCGAAATTCTGAGATTTGAAGGCCAAATCACATATCGTGATACTACATGAAATAGTATCGAAATATTGGTAAAAATGAATATATTTACGTAATATCAAACTACATAAAAAACGTGAAAAAAGTCACTATTTAACCATATTTGAGGATTTTAACTTCAAATCATAGAGCGAGGTTTCGTATTATTTAGATCCAAGAAAAGACATATGACAATGTTGTTTCCAATACAAATGATAAAAATCAATGTGTTTTCATTAGAATTAACTAAAATGTTCCTGATTTTCCGTTTATATTACCGATGGAAGATGTACACGAAAATCGCTCTGTTCAGGCTGAAACGTCGATATATGCAATAAAAACCGAACTTCTCCCCTTTTCAATATCTTACTCAGTATTTTAACGAGAAAAACAAAGTTGATGATTTAAATGAAGTATTTAAGGTTATTATCTAATCAATTATATGTTTGCATCATTTTTTTCGTATATATATGAATTATAACCCATGGACGGAAAATTCACAAAAACGTGAAAAACGGCAAAATATTGCCTAATTCGATGATATTTTGTTTAAATCACATGAAGGAAAAGGAGATGATAAACGTCAAAATATTGCTAAATTCGATGATTTTTCGTACGAAACAAAATGTAAGAAAACTTGTTTAAAATGCAGTATTATGCGAAATTCTGAGATTTGAAGGCCAAATTACATATCGTGATACTACTTGAAATAGTATCGAAATATTGGTAAAAATGAATATATTTACGTAATATCAAACGACATGAAAAACGTGAAAAAATCACTATTTAACCATATTTGAGGATTTTAACTTCAAATCATAGAGCGAGGTTTCGTATTATTTAGATCCAAGAAAAGACATATGACAATGTTGTTTCCAATACAAATGATAAAAATCAATGTGTTTTCATTAGAATTAACTAAAATGTTCCTGATTTTCCATTTATATTACCAATGGAAAATGTACACGTAAAACCGCTCTATTCCGGCTGAAATGTCGATATATGCAATAAAAACAGAACTTCTCCCCTTTTCAATATCTTACTCAGTATTTTAACGAGAAACAAATAGTTGATTGAAAATGAAGTATTTAAGGTTATTATCTAATCAATTATGTGCTTGCATCATTTTTATCGTATATATAATGAATTAATACCCATAGACTGAAAATTCACAAAAACGTGGAAAAACGGCAAAATATTGCCTAATTCGATGATATTTTGTTTAAATCAAATAAAGGAAAAGGGGATGATAAACGTCAAAATATTGGTAAATTCGATGATTTTTCGTACGAAATAAAATGCAAGAAAACTTGCTTAAAATGCAATATTATGCGAAATTCTGAGATTTGAAGGCCAAAACACATATCGTGATACTACATTAGTATCGGAATATTGGCAAAAATGAATATATTTGCCTAATATCAAACTACATGATTAACGTGAAAAAGTCACTATTTTACCATATTTGAGGATTTTTCCTTCAAATCATAGGGCGAGGTTTCGTATTATTTATATCCAAGAAAAGACATATGACAATGTTGTTTCCAATACAAATGATAAAAATCAATGTGTTTTCATTAGAATTAACTAAAATGTTCCTGATTTTCCGTTTATATTACCGATGGAAGATGTACACGAAAATCGCTCTATTCCGGCTGAAACGCCGATATATGCAATAAAAACAGAACTTCTCCCCTTTTCAATATTTTACTCGGTATTTTAACGAGAAAGAAATAGTTGATTGAAAATGAAGTATTTAAGGTTATTATCTAATCAATTATGTGTTTGCATCATTTTTTTCGTATATATAATGAATTAATACCCATAGACTGAAAATTCACAAAAACGTGGAAAAACGGCAAAATATTGCCTAATTCGATGATATTTTGTTTAAATCAAATAAAGGAAAAGGGGATGATAAACTTCAAAATATTGCTAAATTCGATTATTTTTCGTACGAAACAAAATGCAAGAAAACTTGCTTAAAATGCAATATTATGCGAAATTCTGAGATTTGAAGGCCAAATCACATATCGTGATACTACATGAAATAGTATCGAAATATTGGTAAAAATGAATATATTTGCGTAATATCAAACTACATGATTAACGTGAAAAAGTCACTATTTTACCATATTTGAGGATTTTACCTTCAAATCATAGAGCGAGGTTTCGTATTATTTATATCCAAGAAAAGACATATGACAATGTTGTTTCCAATACAAATGATAAAAATCAATGTGTTTTCATTAGAATTAACTAAAATGTTCCTGATTTTCCGTTTATATTACCGATGGAAGATGTACACGAAAACCGCTCTATTCCGGGTGAAATGTCGATATATGCTATAAAATCAGAACTTCTCCCACTTTCAATATCTTACTCAGTATTTTAACGAGAAAGAAATAGTTGATTGAAAATGAAGTATTTAAGGTTATTATCTAATCAATTATGTGTTTGCATCATTTTTTTCGTATATATAATGAATTAATACCCATAGACTAAAAAATTCACAAAAACGTGGAAAAACGGCAAAATATTGCCTAATTCGATGATATTTTGTTTAAATCACATGAAGGAAAAGGAGATGATAAACGTCAAAATATTGCTAAATTCGATGATTTTTCGTACGAAACAAAATGTAAGAAAACTTGTTTAAAATGCAATATTATGCGAAATTCTGAGATTTGAAGGCCAAATTACATATCGTGATACTACATGAAATAGTATCGAAATATTGGTAAAAATGAATATATTTACGTAATATCAAACTACATGAAAAACGTGAAAAAATCACTATTTAACCATATTTGAGGATTTTAACTTCAAATCATAGAGCGAGGTTTCGTATTATTTAGATCCAAGAAAAGACATATGACAATGTTGTTTCCAATACAAATGATAAAAATCAATGTGTTTTAATTAGAATTAACTAAAATGTTCCTGATTTTCCATTTATATTACCAATGGAAGATGTACACGTAAAACCGCTCTATTCCGGCTGAAACGTCGATATATGCAATAAAAACAGAACTTCTCCCCTTTTCAATATCTTACTCAGTATTTTAACGAGAAACAAATAGTTGATTGAAAATGAAGTATTTAAGGTTATTATCTAATCAATTATGTGTTTGCATCATTTTTATCGTATATATAATGAATTAATACCCATAGACTGAAAATTCACAAAAACGTGGAAAAACGGCAAAATATTGCCTAATTCGATGATATTTTGTTTAAATCAAATAAAGGAAAAGGAGATGATAAACGTCAAAATATTGGTAAATTCGATGATTTTTCGTACGAAATAAAATGCAAGAAAACTTGCTTAAAATGCAATATTATGCAAAATTCTGAGATTTGAAGGCCAAAACACATATCGTGATACTACATTAGTATCGGAATATTGGCAAAAATGAATATATTTGCCTAATATCAAACTACATGATTAACGTGAAAAAGTCACTATTTTACCATATTTGAGGATTTTTCCTTCAAATCATAGAGGGAGGTTTCGTATTATTTATATCCAAGAAAAGACATATGACAATGTTGTTTCCAATACAAATGATAAAAATCAATGTGTTTTCATTAGAATTAACTAAAATGTTCCTGATTTTCCGTTTATATTACCGATGGAAGATGTACACGAAAACCGCTCTATTCCGGGTGAAATGTCGATATATGCTATAAAAACAGAACTTCTCCCCTTTTCAATATTTTACTCAGTATTTTAACGAGAAAGAAATAGTTGATTGAAAATGAAGTATTTAAGGTTATTATCTAATCAATTATGTGTTTGCATCATTTTTTTCGTATATATAATGAATTAATACCCATAGACTGAAAATTCACAAAAACGTGGAAAAACGGCAAAATATTGCCTAATTCGATGATATTTTGTTTAAATCACATGAAGGAAAAGGAGATGATAAACGTCAAAATATTGCTAAATTCGATGATTTTTCGTACGAAACAAAATGCAAGAAAACTTGCTTAAAATGCAATATTATGCGAAATTCTGAGATTTGAAGGCCAAATCACATATCGTGATACTACATGAAATAGTATCGAAATATTGGTAAAAATGAATATATTTGCGTAATATCAAACTACATGATTAACGTGAAAAAGTCACTATTTTACCATATTTGAGGATTTTACCTTCAAATCATAGAGCGAGGTTTCGTATTATTTAGTTCCAAGAAAAGACATATGACAATGTTGTTTCCAATACAAATGCAAAAAAACAATGTGTTTTCATTAGAAATAACTAAAATGTTCTTGATTTTCCGTTTATATTACCAATGGAAGATGTACACGTAAAATCTCTCTATTCCGGCTGAAACGTCGATATATGCAATAAAAACAGAACTTCTCCCCTTTTCAATATCTTACTCAGTATTTTAACGACAAACAAATAGATGATTGAAAATGAAGTATTTAAGGTTATTATCTAATCAATTATGTGTTTGCCTCATTTTTATCGTATATATATGAATTAATAATCATGGACTGAAAATTCACAAAAAAGTGGAAAACGGCAAAATATTGCCTAATTCGATGATATTTTGTTTAAATCACATGAAGAAAAGGTGGATGATAAACGTCAAAATATTGCTAAATTCGATGATTTTTCGTACGAATCAAAATGCAAGAAAACTTGCTTAAAATGCAATATTATGCGAAATTCTGAGATTTGAAGGCCAAATCACATATGTGATACTACATGAAATAGTATCGGAATATTGGTAAAAATGAATATATTTGCCTAATATCAAACTACATGATTAACGTGAAAAAGTCACTATTTTACCATATATGAGGATTTTTCCTTCAAATCATAGAGCGAGGTTTCGTATTATTTAGATCCAAGAAAAGACATATGACAATGTTATTTCCAATACAAATGATAAAAATCAATGTGTTTTCATTAGAATTAACTAAAATGTTCCTGATTTTCCGTTTATATTACCGATGGAAGATGCACACGAAAACCACTCCTCTCCGGCTGAAACGTCGATATATGCAATAAAATCAGAACTTCTCTCCCTTTTAATATCTTACTCAGTATTTTAACGAGAAGGAAATAGTTGATTGAAAATGAAGTATTTAAGGTTATTATCTAATCAATTATGTATTTGCATCATTTTTATCGTATATATATGAATTAATACCCATGGACTAAAAATTCACAAAAACGTGGAAAACGGCAAAATATTGCCTAATTCGATGATATTTTGTTTAAATCACATAAAGGAAAAGGGGGTGATAAACGTCAAAATATTGCTAAATTCGATGATTTTTCGTACGAAACCAAATGCAAGAAAACTTGCTTAAAATGCAATATTATGCGAAATTCTGAGATTTGAAGGCCAAATCACATATCGTGATACTACATTAGTATCGGAATATTGGTAAAAATGAATATATTTACGTAATATCAAACTACATGAAAAACTTGAAAAAAGTCACTATTTAACCATATTTGAGTATTTTAACTTCAAATCATAGAGGGAGGTTTCGTATTATTTTGATCCAAGAAAAGACATATGACAATGTTGTTTCCAATACAAATGATAAAAATCAATGTGTTTTCATTAGAATTAACTAAAATGTTCCTGATTTTCCGTTTATATTACCGATGGAAGATGTACACGAAAATCGCTCTATTCCGGCTGAAACGCCGATATATGCAATAAAAACAGAACTTCTCCCCTTTTCAATATTTTACTCGGTATTTTAACGAGAAAGAAATAGTTGATTGAAAATGAAGTATTTAAGGTTATTATCTAATCAATTATGTGTTTGCATCATTTTTTCGTATATATAATGAATTAATACCCATAGACTGAAAATTCACAAAAACGTGGAAAAACGGCAAAATATTGCCTAATTCGATGATATTTTGTTTAAATCACATGAAGGAAAAGGAGATGATAAACGTCAAAATATTGCTAAATTCGATGATTTTTCGTACGAAACAAAATGTAAGAAAACTTGTTTAAAATGCAATATTATGCGAAATTCTGAGATTTGAAGGCCAAATTACATATCGTGATACTACATGAAATATTATCGAAATATTGGTAAAAATGAATATATTTACGTAATATCAAACTACATGAAAAACGTGAAAAAATCACTATTTAACCATATTTGAGGATTTTAACTTCAAATCATAGAGCGAGGTTTCGTATTATTTAGATCCAAGAAAAGACATATGACAATGTTGTTTCCAATACAAATGATAAAAATCAATGTGTTTTAATTAGAATTAACTAAAATGTTCCTGATTTTCCATTTATATTACCAATGGAAGATGTACACGTAAAACCGCTCTATTCCGGCTGAAACGTCGATATATGCAATAAAAACAGAACTTCTCCCCTTTTCAATATCTTACTCAGTATTTTAACGAGAAACAAATAGTTGATTGAAAATGAAGTATTTAAGGTTATTATCTAATCAATTATGTGTTTGCATCATTTTTATCGTATATATAATGAATTAATACCCATAGACTGAAAATTCACAAAAACGTGGAAAAACGGCAAAATATTGCCTAATTCGATGATATTTTGTTTAAATCAAATAAAGGAAAAGGGGATGATAAACGTCAAAATATTGGTAAATTCGATGATTTTTCGTACGAAATAAAATGCAAGAAAACCTGCTTAAAATGCAATATTATGCAAAATTCTGAGATTTGAAGGCCAAAACACATATCGTGATACTACATTAGTATCGGAATATTGGCAAAAATGAATATATTTGCCTAATATCAAACTACATGATTAACGTGAAAAAGTCACTATTTTACCATATTTGAGGATTTTTCCTTCAAATCATAGGGCGAGGTTTCGTATTATTTATATCCAAGAAAAGACATATGACAATGTTGTTTCCAATACAAATGATAAAAATCAATGTGTTTTCATTAGAATTAACTAAAATGTTCCTGATTTTCCGTTTATATTACCGATGGAAGATGTACACGAAAATCGCTCTATTCCGGCTGAAACGCCGATATATGCAATAAAAACAGAACTTCTCCCCTTTTCAATATTTTACTCGGTATTTTAACGAGAAAGAAATAGTTGATTGAAAATGAAGTATTTAAGGTTATTATCTAATCAATTATGTGTTTGCATCATTTTTTTCGTATATATAATGAATTAATACCCATAGACTGAAAATTCACAAAAACGTGGAAAAACGGCAAAATATTGCCTAATTCGATGATATTTTGTTTAAATCAAATAAAGGAAAAGGGGATGATAAACTTCAAAATATTGCTAAATTCGATTATTTTTCGTACGAAACAAAATGCAAGAAAACTTGCTTAAAATGCAATATTATGCGAAATTCTGAGATTTGAAGGCCAAATCACATATCGTGATACTACATGAAATAGTATCGAAATATTGGTAAAAATGAATATATTTGCGTAATATCAAACTACATGATTAACGTGAAAAAGTCACTATTTTACCATATTTGAGGATTTTACCTTCAAATCATAGAGCGAGGTTTCGTATTATTTATATCCAAGAAAAGACATATGACAATGTTGTTTCCAATACAAATGATAAAAATCAATGTGTTTTCATTAGAATTAACTAAAATGTTCCTGATTTTCCGTTTATATTACCGATGGAAGATGTACACGAAAACCGCTCTATTCCGGGTGAAATGTCGATATATGCTATAAAATCAGAACTTCTCCCACTTTCAATATCTTACTCAGTATTTTAACGAGAAAGAAATAGTTGATTGAAAATGAAGTATTTAAGGTTATTATCTAATCAATTATGTGTTTGCATCATTTTTTTCGTATATATAATGAATTAATACCCATAGACTAAAAAATTCACAAAAACGTGGAAAAACGGCAAAATATTGCCTAATTCGATGATATTTTGTTTAAATCACATGAAGGAAAAGGAGATGATAAACGTCAAAATATTGCTAAATTCGATGATTTTTCGTACGAAACAAAATGTAAGAAAACTTGTTTAAAATGCAATATTATGCGAAATTCTGAGATTTGAAGGCCAAATTACATATCGTGATACTACATGAAATAGTATCGAAATATTGGTAAAAATGAATATATTTACGTAATATCAAACTACATGAAAAACGTGAAAAAATCACTATTTAACCATATTTGAGGATTTTAACTTCAAATCATAGAGCGAGGTTTCGTATTATTTAGATCCAAGAAAAGACATATGACAATGTTGTTTCCAATACAAATGATAAAAATCAATGTGTTTTAATTAGAATTAACTAAAATGTTCCTGATTTTCCATTTATATTACCAATGGAAGATGTACACGTAAAACCGCTCTATTCCGGCTGAAACGTCGATATATGCAATAAAAACAGAACTTCTCCCCTTTTCAATATATTACTCAGTATTTTAACGAGAAACAAATAGTTGATTGAAAATGAAGTATTTAAGGTTATTATCTAATCAATTATGTGTTTGCATCATTTTTATCGTATATATAATGAATTAATACCCATAGACTGAAAATTCACAAAACGTGGAAAAACGGCAAAATATTGCCTAATTCGATGATATTTTGTTTAAATCAAATAAAGGAAAAGGAGATGATAAACGTCAAAATATTGGTAAATTCGATGATTTTTCGTACGAAATAAAATGCAAGAAAACTTGCTTAAAATGCAATATTATGCAAAATTCTGAGATTTGAAGGCCAAAACACATATCGTGATACTACATTAGTATCGGAATATTGGCAAAAATGAATATATTTGCCTAATATCAAACTACATGATTAACGTGAAAAAGTCACTATTTTACCATATTTGAGGATTTTTCCTTCAAATCATAGAGGGAGGTTTCGTATTATTTATATCCAAGAAAAGACATATGACAATGTTGTTTCCAATACAAATGATAAAAATCAATGTGTTTTCATTAGAATTAACTAAAATGTTCCTGATTTTCCGTTTATATTACCGATGGAAGATGTACACGAAAACCGCTCTATTCCGGGTGAAATGTCGATATATGCTATAAAAACAGAACTTCTCCCCTTTTCAATATTTTACTCAGTATTTTAACGAGAAAGAAATAGTTGATTGAAAATGAAGTATTTAAGGTTATTATCTAATCAATTATGTGTTTGCATCATTTTTTTCGTATATATAATGAATTAATACCCATAGACTGAAAATTCACAAAAACGTGGAAAAACGGCAAAATATTGCCTAATTCGATGATATTTTGTTTAAATCACATGAAGGAAAAGGAGATGATAAACGTCAAAATATTGCTAAATTCGATGATTTTTCGTACGAAACAAAATGCAAGAAAACTTGCTTAAAATGCAATATTATGCGAAATTCTGAGATTTGAAGGCCAAATCACATATCGTGATACTACATGAAATAGTATCGAAATATTGGTAAAAATGAATATATTTGCGTAATATCAAACTACATGATTAACGTGAAAAAGTCACTATTTTACCATATTTGAGGATTTTACCTTCAAATCATAGAGCGAGGTTTCGTATTATTTAGTTCCAAGAAAAGACATATGACAATGTTGTTTCCAATACAAATGCAAAAAAACAATGTGTTTTCATTAGAAATAACTAAAATGTTCTTGATTTTCCGTTTATATTACCAATGGAAGATGTACACGTAAAATCTCTCTATTCCGGCTGAAACGTCGATATATGCAATAAAACAGAACTTCTCCCCTTTTCAATATCTTACTCAGTATTTTAACGACAAACAAATAGATGATTGAAAATGAAGTATTTAAGGTTATTATCTAATCAATTATGTGTTTGCCTCATTTTTATCGTATATATATGAATTAATAATCATGGACTGAAAATTCACAAAAAAGTGGAAAACGGCAAAATATTGCCTAATTCGATGATATTTTGTTTAAATCACATGAAGAAAAGGTGGATGATAAACGTCAAAATATTGCTAAATTCGATGATTTTTCGTACGAATCAAAATGCAAGAAAACTTGCTTAAAATGCAATATTATGCGAAATTCTGAGATTTGAAGGCCAAATCACATATGTGATACTACATGAAATAGTATCGAATATTGGTAAAAATGAATATATTTGCCTAATATCAAACTACATGATTAACGTGAAAAAGTCACTATTTTACCATATATGAGGATTTTTCCTTCAAATCATAGAGCGAGGTTTCGTATTATTTAGATCCAAGAAAAGACATATGACAATGTTATTTCCAATACAAATGATAAAAATCAATGTGTTTTCATTAGAATTAACTAAAATGTTCTGATTTTCCGTTTATATTACCGATGGAAGATGCACACGAAAACCACTCCTCTCCGGCTGAAACGTCGATATATGCAATAAAATCAGAACTTCTCTCCCTTTTAATATCTTACTCAGTATTTTAACGAGAAGGAAATAGTGATTGAAAATGAAGTATTTAAGGTTATTATCTAATCAATTATGTATTTGCATCATTTTTATCGTATATATATGAATTAATACCCATGGACTGAAAATTCACAAAAACGTGGAAAACGGCAAAATATTGCCTAATTCGATGATATTTTGTTTAAATCACATAAAGGAAAAGGGGGATGATAAACGTCAAAATATTGCTAAATTCGATGATTTTTCGTACGAAACCAAATGCAAGAAAACTTGCTTAAAATGCAATATTATGCGAAATTCTGAGATTTGAAGGCCAAATCACATATCGTGATACTACATTAGTATCGGAATATTGGTAAAAATGAATATATTTACGTAATATCAAACTACATGATAAACTTGAAAAAAGTCACTATTTAACCATATTTGAGTATTTTACCTTCAAATCATAGAGGGAGGTTTCGTATTATTTTGATTCCAAGAAAAGACATATGACAATGTTGTTTCCAATACAAATGATAAAAATCAATGTGTTTTCATTAGAATTAACTATAATGTTCCTGATTTTCCGTTTATATTACCGATGGAAGATGTACACGAAAATCGCTCTATTTCCGGCTGAAACGTCCGATATATGCAATAAAAACAGAACTTCTCCCCTTTTCAATATTTTACTCGGTATTTTAACGAGAAAGAAATAGTTGATTGAAATGAAGTATTTAAGGTTATTATCTAATCAATTATGTGTTTGCATCATTTTTATCGTATATATAATGAATTAATACCCATAGACTGAAAATTCACAAAAACGTGGAAAAACGGCAAAATATTGCCTAATTCGATGATATTTTGTTTAAATCACATGAAGGAAAAGGAGATGATAAACGTCAAAATATTGCTAAATTCGATGATTTTTCGTACGAAACAAAATGTAAGAAAATTGTTTAAAATGCAGTATTATGCGAAATTCTGAGATTTGAAGGCCAAATTACATATCGTGATACTACATGAAATAGTATCGAAATATTGGTAAAAATGAATATATTTACGTAATATCAAACGACATGAAAAACGTGAAAAAATCACTATTTAAACCATATTTGAGGATTTTAACTTCAAATTCATAGAGCGAGGTTTCGTATTATTTAGATCCAAGAAAAGACATATGACAATGTTGTTTCCAATACAAATGATAAAAATCAATGTGTTTTCATTAGAATTAACTAAAATGTTCCTGATTTTCCGTTTATATTACCGATGGAAGATGTACACGTAAAACCGCTCTAATCCGGCTGAAACGTCGATATATGCAATAAAAACCGAACTTCTCCCCTTTTCAATATCTTACTCAGTATTTTAACGAGAAACACAAAGATGATGATTTAAATGAAGTATTTAAGGTTATTATCTAATCAATTATATGTTTGCATCATTTTTATCGTATATATATGAATTATAACCCATGGACGGAAAATTCACAAAAACGTGGAAAACGGCAAAATATTGCCTAATTCGATGATATTTTCTTTAAATCACATGAAGAAAAAGGGGATGATAAACGTCAAAATATTGCTAAATTCGATGATTTTTCGTACGAAACAAAATGCAAGAAAACTTGCTTAAAATGCAATATTATGCGAAATTCTGAGATTTGAAGGCCAAATCACATATCGTGATACTACATGAAATAGTATCGGAATATTGGTAAAAATGAATATATTTGCCTAATATCAAACTACATGATTAACGTGAAAAACTCACTATTTACCATATTTGAGGATTTTTCCTTCAGATCATAGAGCGAGGTTTCGTATTATTTAGATCCAAGAAAAGACATATGACAATGTTGTTTCCAATACAAATGATAAAAATCAATGTGTTTTCATTAGAATTAACTAAAATGTTCCTGATTTTCCGTTTATATTTCCGATGGAAGATGTACACGAAAATCGCTCTATTCCGGCTGAAACGTCGTTATATGCAATAAAAACAGAACTTCTCCCCTTTTCAATATCTTACTCAGTATTTTAACGAGAAACAAATAGTTGATTGAAAATGAAGTATTTAAGGTTATTATCTAATCAATTATGTGTTTGCATCATTTTTATCGTATATATATGAATTAATAGCAATGGACTGAAAATTCACAAAAACGTGGAAAACGGCAAAATATTACCTAATTCGATGATATTTTATTTAAATCACATGAAGGAAAAGGGGGATGATAAACGTCAAAAAATTGCTAATTTCGATGATTTTTCGTACGAAACAAAATGCAAGAAAACTTGCTTAAAATGCAATATTATGCGAAATTCTGAGATTTGAAGGCCAAATCACATATCGTGATACTACATGAAATAGTATCGAAATATTGGTAAAAATGAATATATTTACGTAATATCAAACTACATAAAAAACGTGAAAAAAGTCACTATTTAACCATATTTGAGGATTTTAACTTCAAATCATAGAGCGAGGTTTCGTATTATTTAGATCCAAGAAAAGACATATGACAATGTTGTTTCCAATACAAATGATAAAAATCAATGTGTTTTCATTAGAATTAACTAAAATGTTCCTGATTTTCCGTTTATATTACCGATGGAAGATGTACACGAAAATCGCTCTGTTCAGGCTGAAACGTCGATATATGCAATAAAAACCGAACTTCTCCCCTTTTCAATATCTTACTCAGTATTTTAACGAGAAACACAAAGTTGATGATTTAAATGAAGTATTTAAGGTTATTATCTAATCAATTATATGTTTGCATCATTTTTATCGTATATATATGAATTATAACCCATGGACGGAAAATTCACAAAAACGTGAAAAACGGCAAAATATTGCCTAATTCGATGATATTTTGTTTAAATCACATGAAGGAAAAGGAGATGATAAACGTCAAAATATTGCTAAATTCGATGATTTTTCGTACGAAACAAAATGTAAGAAAACTTGTTTAAAATGCAGTATTATGCGAAATTCTGAGATTTGAAGGCCAAATTACATATCGTGATACTACATGAAATAGTATCGAAATATTGGTAAAAATGAATATATTTACGTAATATCAAACGACATGAAAAACGTGAAAAAATCACTATTTAACCATATTTGAGGATTTTAACTTCAAATCATAGAGCGAGGTTTCGTATTATTTAGATCCAAGAAAAGACATATGACAATGTTGTTTCCAATACAAATGATAAAAATCAATGTGTTTTCATTAGAATTAACTAAAATGTTCCTGATTTTCCATTTATATTACCAATGGAAGATGTACACGTAAAACCGCTCTATTCCGGCTGAAATGTCGATATATGCAATAAAAACAGAACTTCTCCCCTTTTCAATATTTTACTCAGTATTTTAACGAGAAAAAAATAGTTGATTGAAAATGAAGTATTTAAGGTTATTATCTAATCAATTATGTGTTTGCATCATTTTTTTCGTATATATAATGAATTAATACCCATAGACTGAAAATTCACAAAAACGTGGAAAAACGGCAAAATATTGCCTAATTCGATGATATTTTGTTTCAATCAAATAAAGGAAAAGGGGATGATAAACGTCAAAATATTGCTAAATTCGATGATTTTTCGTACGAAACAAAATGCAAGAAAACTTGCTTAAAATGCAATATTATGCGAAATTCTGAGATTTGAAGGCCAAATCACATATCGTGATACTACATGAAATAGTATCGAAATATTGGTAAAAATGAATATATTTGCGTAATATCAAACTACATGATTAACGTGAAAAAGTCACTATTTTACCATATTTGAGGATTTTACCTTCAAATCATAGAGCGTGGTTTCGTATTATTTAGTTCCAAGAAAAGACATATGACAATGTTGTTTCCAATACAAATGCAAAAAAACAATGTGTTTTCATTAGAAATAACTAAAATGTTCTTGATTTTCCGTTTATATTACCAATGGAAGATGTACACGTAAAATCTCTCTATTCCGGCTGAAACGTCGATATATGCAATAAAAACAGAACTTCTCCCCTTTTCAATATCTTACTCAGTATTTTAACGACAAACAAATAGATGATTGAAAATGAAGTATTTAAGGTTATTATCTAATCAATTATGTGTTTGCCTCATTTTTATCGTATATATATGAATTAATAATCATGGACTGAAAATTCACAAAAAAGTGGAAAACGGCAAAATATTGCCTAATTCGATGATATTTCGTTTAAATCACATGAAGAAAAGGTGGATGATAAACGTCAAAATATTGCTAAATTCGATGATTTTTCGTACGAATCAAAATGCAAGAAAACTTGCTTAAAATGCAATATTATGCGAAATTCTGAGATTTGAAGGCCAAATCACATATGTGATACTACATGAAATAGTATCGGAATATTGGTAAAAATGAATATATTTGCCTAATATCAAACTACATGATTAACGTGAAAAAGTCACTATTTTACCATATATGAGGATTTTTCCTTCAAATCATAGAGCGAGGTTTCGTATTATTTAGATCCAAGAAAAGACATATGACAATGTTATTTCCAATACAAATGATAAAAATCAATGTGTTTTCATTAGAATTAACTCAAATGTTCCTGATTTTCCGTTTATATTACCAATGGAAGATGTACACGAAAACCGCTCTACTCCGGCTGAAACGTCGATATATGCAATAAAATCAGAACTTCTCTCCCTTTTAATATCTTACTCAGTATTTTAACGAGAAGGAAATAGTTGATTGAAAATGAAGTATTTAAGGTTATTATCTAATCAATTATGTGTTTGCATCATTTTTATCGTATATATATGAATTAATACCCATGGACTAAAAATTCACAAAAACGTGGAAAACGGCAAAATATTGCCTAATTCGATGATATTTTGTTTAAATCAAATAAAGGAAAAGGGGGTGATAAACGTCAAAATATTGCTAAATTCGATGATTTTTCGTACGAAACAAAATGCAAGAAAACTTGCTTAAAATGCAATATTATGCGAAATTCTGAGATTTGAAGGCCAAATCACATATCGTGATACTACATGAAATAGTATCGAAATATTGGTAAAAATGAATATATTTGCGTAATATCAAACTACATGATTAACGTGAAAAAGTCACTATTTTACCATATTTGAGGATTTTACCTTCAAATCATAGAGCGAGGTTTCGTATTATTTAGTTCCAAGAAAAGACATATGACAATGTTGTTTCCAATACAAATGCAAAAAAACAATGTGTTTTCATTAGAAATAACTAAAATGTTCTTGATTTTCCGTTTATATTACCAATGGAAGATGTACACGTAAAATCTCTCTATTCCGGCTGAAACGTCGATATATGCAATAAAAACAGAACTTCTCCCCTTTTCAATATCTTACTCAGTATTTTAACGACAAACAAATAGATGATTGAAAATGAAGTATTTAAGGTTATTATCTAATCAATTATGTGTTTGCCTCATTTTTATCGTATATATATGAATTAATAATCATGGACTGAAAATTCACAAAAAAGAGGAAAACGGCAAAATATTGCCTAATTCGATGATATTTTGTTTAAATCACATGAAGAAAAGGTGGATGATAAACGTCAAAATATTGCTAAATTCGATGATTTTTCGTACGAATCAAAATGCAAGAAAACTTGCTTAAAATGCAATATTATGCGAAATTCTGAGATTTGAAGGCCAAATCACATATGTGATACTACATGAAATAGTATCGGAATATTGGTAAAAATGAATATATTTGCCTAATATCAAACTACATGATTAACGTGAAAAAGTCACTATTTTACCATATATGAGGATTTTTCCTTCAAATCATAGAGCGAGGTTTCGTATTATTTAGATCCAAGAAAAGACATATGACAATGTTATTTCCAATACAAATGATAAAAATCAATGTGTTTTCATTAGAATTAACTCAAATGTTCCTGATTTTCCGTTTATATTACCAATGGAAGATGTACACGAAAACCGCTCTACTCCGGCTGAAACGTCGATATATGCAATAAAATCAGAACTTCTCTCCCTTTTAATATCTTACTCAGTATTTTAACGAGAAGGAAATAGTTGATTGAAAATGAAGTATTTAAGGTTATTATCTAATCAATTATGTGTTTGCATCATTTTTATCGTATATATATGAATTAATACCCATGGACTAAAAATTCACAAAAACGTGGAAAACGGCAAAATATTGCCTAATTCGATGATATTTTGTTTAAATCAAATAAAGGAAAAGGGGGTGATAAACGTCAAAATATTGCTAAATTCGATGATTTTTCGTACGAAACCAAATGCAAGAAAACTTGCTTAAAATGCAATATTATGCGAAATTCTGAGATTTGAAGGCCAAATCACATATCGTGATACTACATGATATAGTATCGAAATATTGGTAAAAATGAATATATTTGCGTAATATCAAACTACATGATTAACGTGAAAAAGTCACTATTTTACCATATTTGAGGATTTTACCTTCAAATCATAGAGCGAAGTTTCGTATTATTTAGTTCCAAGAAAAGACATATGACAATGTTGTTTCCAATAAAAATGATAAAAAACAATGTGTTTTCATTAGAAATAACTAAAATGTTCCTGATTTTCCGTTTATATTAACGAGGGAAGATGTACACGTAAAACCACTCTAATCCGGCTGAAACGTCGATATATGCAATAAAAACCGAAGTTCTCCCCTTTTCAATATCTTACTCAGTATTTTAACGACAAACAAATAGATAATTGAAAATGAAGTATTTAAGGTTATTATCTAATCAATTATGTGTTTGCCTCATTTTTATCGTATATATATGAATTAATACCCATGGACTGAAAATTCACAAAAATGTGGAAAACGGCAAAATATTGCCTAATTCGATGATATTTTGTTTAAATCACATGAAGAAAAAGGGGATGATAAACGTCAAAATATTGCTAAATTCGATGATTTTTCGTACGAAACAAAATGCAAGAAATCTTGCTTAAAATGCAATATTATGCGAAATTCTGAGATTTGAAGGCCAAATCACATATCGTGATACTACATGAAATAGTATCGGAATATTGGTAAAAATGAATATATTTGCCTAATATCAAACTACATGATTAACGTGAAAAAGTCACTATTTTACCATATTTGAGGATTTTTCCTTCAAATCATAGAGCGAGGTTTCGTATTATTTAGATCCAAGAAAAGACATATGACAATGTTGTTTCCAATACAAATGATAAAAATCAATGTGTTTTCATTAGAATTAACTAAAATGTTCCTGATTTTCCGTTTATATTTCCGATGGAAGATGTACACGAAAATCGCTCTATTCCGGCTGAAACGTCGATATATGCAATAAAAACAGAACTTCTCTCCTTTTCAATATCTTACTCAGTATTTTACCGAGAAACAAATAGTTGATTGAAAATGAAGTATTTAAGGTTATTATCTAATCAATTATGTGTTTGCATCATTTTTATCGTATATATATGAATTAATACCAATGGACTGAAAATTCACAAAAACGTGGAAAACGGCAAAATATTGCTTAATTCGATGATATTTTATTTAAATCACATGAAGGAAAAGGGGGATGATAAACGTCAAAAAATTGCTAAATTCGATGATTTTTCGTACGAAACAAAATGCAAGAAAACTTGCTTAAAATGCAATATTATGCGAAATTCTGAGATTTGAAGGCCAAATCACATATCGTGATACTATATGAAATAGTATCGAAATATTGGTAAAAATGAATATATTTACGTAATATCAAACTACATAAAAAACGTGAAAAAAGTCACTATTTAACCATATTTGAGGATTTTAACTTCAAATCATAGAGCGAGGTTTCGTATTATTTAGATCCAAGAAAAGACATATGACAATGTTGTTTCCAATACAAATGATAAAAATCAATGTGTTTTCATTAGAATTAACTAAAAAGTTCCTGATTTTCCGTTTATATTACCGAAGGAAGATGTACACGAAAATCGCTCTATTCCGGCTGAAACGTCGATATATGCAATAAAAACAGAACTTCTCCCCTTTTTAATATCTTACTCAGTATTTTAAGGAGAAACAAATAGTTGATTGAAAATGAAGTATTTAAGTTTATTATCTAATCAATTATGTGTTTGCATAATTTTTATCGTATATATAATGAATTAATACCCATAGACTGAAAATTCACAGAAGGCCAAATCACATATCGTGATACTACATGAAATAGTATCGGAATATTGGTAAAAATGAATATATTTCCCTAATATCAAACTACATGATTAACGTGAAAAAGTCACTATTTTACCATATTTGAGGATTTTACCTTCAAATCATAGAGCGAGGTTTCGTATTATTTAGATCCAAGAAAAGACATATGACAATGTTGTTTCCAATACAAATGATAAAAATCAATGTGTTTTCATTAGAATTAACTAAAATGTTCCTGATTTTCCGTTTATATTACCGATGGAAGATGTACACGTAAAACCGCTCTAATCCGGCTGAAACGTCGATATATGCAATAAAAACCGAACTTCTCCCCTTTTCAATATCTTACTCAGTATTTTAACGAGAAACACATAGATGATGATTTAAATGAAGTATTTAAGGTTATTATCTAATCAATTATATGTTTGCATCATTTTTATCGTATATATATGAATTATAACCCATGGACGGAAAATTCACAAAAACGTGGAAAACGGCAAAATATTGCCTAATTCGATGATATTTTCTTTAAATCACATGAAGAAAAAGGGGATGATAAACGTCAAAATATTGCTAAATTCGATGATTTTTCGTACGAAACAAAATGCAAGAAAACTTGCTTAAAATGCAATATTATGCGAAATTCTGAGATTTGAAGGCCAAATCACATATCGTGATACTACATGAAATAGTATCGGAATATTGGTAAAAATGAATATATTTGCCTAATATCAAACTACATGATTAACGTGAAAAACTCACTATTTTACCATATTTGAGGATTTTTCCTTCAGATCATAGAGCGAGGTTTCGTATTATTTAGATCCAGGAAAAGACATATGACAATGTTGTTTCCAATACAAATGATAAAAATCAATGTGTTTTCATTAGAATTAACTAAAATGTTCCTGATTTTCCGTTTATATTTCCGATGGAAGATGTACACGAAAATCGCTCTATTCCGGCTGAAACGTCGTTATATGCAATAAAAACAGAACTTCTCCCCTTTTCAATATCTTACTCAGTATTTTAACGAGAAACAAATAGTTGATTGAAAATGAAGTATTTAAGGTTATTATCTAATCAATTATGTGTTTGCATCATTTTTATCGTATATATATGAATTAATAGCAATGGACTGAAAATTCACAAAAACGTGGAAAACGGCAAAATATTGCCTAATTCGATGATATTTTATTTAAATCACATGAAGGAAAAGGGGGATGATAAACGTCAAAAAATTGCTAAATTCGATGATTTTTCGTACGAAACAAAATGCAAGAAAACTTGCTTAAAATGCAATATTATGCGAAATTCTGAGATTTGAAGGCCAAATCACATATCGTGATACTACATGAAATAGTATCGAAATATTGGTAAAAATGAATATATTTACGTAATATCAAACTACATAAAAAACGTGAAAAAAGTCACTATTTAACCATATTTGAGGATTTTAACTTCAAATCATAGAGCGAGGTTTCGTATTATTTAGATCCAAGAAAAGACATATGACAATGTTGTTTCCAATACAAATGATAAAAATCAATGTGTTTTCATTAGAATTAACTAAAATGTTCCTGATTTTCCGTTTATATTACCGATGGAAGATGTACACGAAAATCGCTCTGTTCAGGCTGAAACGTCGATATATGCAATAAAAACCGAACTTCTCCCCTTTTCAATATCTTACTCAGTATTTTAACGAGAAAAACAAAGTTGATGATTTAAATGAAGTATTTAAGGTTATTATCTAATCAATTATATGTTTGCATCATTTTTTTCGTATATATATGAATTATAACCCATGGACGGAAAATTCACAAAAACGTGAAAAACGGCAAAATATTGCCTAATTCGATGATATTTTGTTTAAATCACATGAAGGAAAAGGAGATGATAAACGTCAAAATATTGCTAAATTCGATGATTTTTCGTACGAAACAAAATGTAAGAAAACTTGTTTAAAATGCAGTATTATGCGAAATTCTGAGATTTGAAGGCCAAATTACATATCGTGATACTACTTGAAATAGTATCGAAATATTGGTAAAAATGAATATATTTACGTAATATCAAACGACATGAAAAACGTGAAAAAATCACTATTTAACCATATTTGAGGATTTTAACTTCAAATCATAGAGCGAGGTTTCGTATTATTTAGATCCAAGAAAAGACATATGACAATGTTGTTTCCAATACAAATGATAAAAATCAATGTGTTTTCATTAGAATTAACTAAAATGTTCCTGATTTTCCATTTATATTACCAATGGAAAATGTACACGTAAAACCGCTCTATTCCGGCTGAAATGTCGATATATGCAATAAAAACAGAACTTCTCCCCTTTTCAATATCTTACTCAGTATTTTAACGAGAAACAAATAGTTGATTGAAAATGAAGTATTTAAGGTTATTATCTAATCAATTATGTGCTTGCATCATTTTTATCGTATATATAATGAATTAATACCCATAGACTGAAAATTCACAAAAACGTGGAAAAACGGCAAAATATTGCCTAATTCGATGATATTTTGTTTAAATCAAATAAAGGAAAAGGGGATGATAAACGTCAAAATATTGGTAAATTCGATGATTTTTCGTACGAAATAAAATGCAAGAAAACTTGCTTAAAATGCAATATTATGCGAAATTCTGAGATTTGAAGGCCAAAACACATATCGTGATACTACATTAGTATCGGAATATTGGCAAAAATGAATATATTTGCCTAATATCAAACTACATGATTAACGTGAAAAAGTCACTATTTTACCATATTTGAGGATTTTTCCTTCAAATCATAGGGCGAGGTTTCGTATTATTTATATCCAAGAAAAGACATATGACAATGTTGTTTCCAATACAAATGATAAAAATCAATGTGTTTTCATTAGAATTAACTAAAATGTTCCTGATTTTCCGTTTATATTACCGATGGAAGATGTACACGAAAATCGCTCTATTCCGGCTGAAACGCCGATATATGCAATAAAAACAGAACTTCTCCCCTTTTCAATATTTTACTCGGTATTTTAACGAGAAAGAAATAGTTGATTGAAAATGAAGTATTTAAGGTTATTATCTAATCAATTATGTGTTTGCATCATTTTTTTCGTATATATAATGAATTAATACCCATAGACTGAAAATTCACAAAAACGTGGAAAAACGGCAAAATATTGCCTAATTCGATGATATTTTGTTTAAATCAAATAAAGGAAAAGGGGATGATAAACTTCAAAATATTGCTAAATTCGATTATTTTTCGTACGAAACAAAATGCAAGAAAACTTGCTTAAAATGCAATATTATGCGAAATTCTGAGATTTGAAGGCCAAATCACATATCGTGATACTACATGAAATAGTATCGAAATATTGGTAAAAATGAATATATTTGCGTAATATCAAACTACATGATTAACGTGAAAAAGTCACTATTTTACCATATTTGAGGATTTTACCTTCAAATCATAGAGCGAGGTTTCGTATTATTTATATCCAAGAAAAGACATATGACAATGTTGTTTCCAATACAAATGATAAAAATCAATGTGTTTTCATTAGAATTAACTAAAATGTTCCTGATTTTCCGTTTATATTACCGATGGAAGATGTACACGAAAACCGCTCTATTCCGGGTGAAATGTCGATATATGCTATAAAATCAGAACTTCTCCCACTTTCAATATCTTACTCAGTATTTTAACGAGAAAGAAATAGTTGATTGAAAATGAAGTATTTAAGGTTATTATCTAATCAATTATGTGTTTGCATCATTTTTTTCGTATATATAATGAATTAATACCCATAGACTAAAAAATTCACAAAAACGTGGAAAAACGGCAAAATATTGCCTAATTCGATGATATTTTGTTTAAATCACATGAAGGAAAAGGAGATGATAAACGTCAAAATATTGCTAAATTCGATGATTTTTCGTACGAAACAAAATGTAAGAAAACTTGTTTAAAATGCAATATTATGCGAAATTCTGAGATTTGAAGGCCAAATTACATATCGTGATACTACATGAAATAGTATCGAAATATTGGTAAAAATGAATATATTTACGTAATATCAAACTACATGAAAAACGTGAAAAAATCACTATTTAACCATATTTGAGGATTTTAACTTCAAATCATAGAGCGAGGTTTCGTATTATTTAGATCCAAGAAAAGACATATGACAATGTTGTTTCCAATACAAATGATAAAAATCAATGTGTTTTAATTAGAATTAACTAAAATGTTCCTGATTTTCCATTTATATTACCAATGGAAGATGTACACGTAAAACCGCTCTATTCCGGCTGAAACGTCGATATATGCAATAAAAACAGAACTTCTCCCCTTTTCAATATCTTACTCAGTATTTTAACGAGAAACAAATAGTTGATTGAAAATGAAGTATTTAAGGTTATTATCTAATCAATTATGTGTTTGCATCATTTTTATCGTATATATAATGAATTAATACCCATAGACTGAAAATTCACAAAAACGTGGAAAAACGGCAAAATATTGCCTAATTCGATGATATTTTGTTTAAATCAAATAAAGGAAAAGGAGATGATAAACGTCAAAATATTGGTAAATTCGATGATTTTTCGTACGAAATAAAATGCAAGAAAACTTGCTTAAAATGCAATATTATGCAAAATTCTGAGATTTGAAGGCCAAAACACATATCGTGATACTACATTAGTATCGGAATATTGGCAAAAATGAATATATTTGCCTAATATCAAACTACATGATTAACGTGAAAAAGTCACTATTTTACCATATTTGAGGATTTTTCCTTCAAATCATAGAGGGAGGTTTCGTATTATTTATATCCAAGAAAAGACATATGACAATGTTGTTTCCAATACAAATGATAAAAATCAATGTGTTTTCATTAGAATTAACTAAAATGTTCCTGATTTTCCGTTTATATTACCGATGGAAGATGTACACGAAAACCGCTCTATTCCGGGTGAAATGTCGATATATGCTATAAAAACAGAACTTCTCCCCTTTTCAATATTTTACTCAGTATTTTAACGAGAAAGAAATAGTTGATTGAAAATGAAGTATTTAAGGTTATTATCTAATCAATTATGTGTTTGCATCATTTTTTTCGTATATATAATGAATTAATACCCATAGACTGAAAATTCACAAAAACGTGGAAAAACGGCAAAATATTGCCTAATTCGATGATATTTTGTTTAAATCACATGAAGGAAAAGGAGATGATAAACGTCAAAATATTGCTAAATTCGATGATTTTTCGTACGAAACAAAATGCAAGAAAACTTGCTTAAAATGCAATATTATGCGAAATTCTGAGATTTGAAGGCCAAATCACATATCGTGATACTACATGAAATAGTATCGAAATATTGGTAAAAATGAATATATTTGCGTAATATCAAACTACATGATTAACGTGAAAAAGTCACTATTTTACCATATTTGAGGATTTTACCTTCAAATCATAGAGCGAGGTTTCGTATTATTTAGTTCCAAGAAAAGACATATGACAATGTTGTTTCCAATACAAATGCAAAAAAACAATGTGTTTTCATTAGAAATAACTAAAATGTTCTTGATTTTCCGTTTATATTACCAATGGAAGATGTACACGTAAAATCTCTCTATTCCGGCTGAAACGTCGATATATGCAATAAAAACAGAACTTCTCCCCTTTTCAATATCTTACTCAGTATTTTAACGACAAACAAATAGATGATTGAAAATGAAGTATTTAAGGTTATTATCTAATCAATTATGTGTTTGCCTCATTTTTATCGTATATATATGAATTAATAATCATGGACTGAAAATTCACAAAAAAGTGGAAAACGGCAAAATATTGCCTAATTCGATGATATTTTGTTTAAATCACATGAAGAAAAGGTGGATGATAAACGTCAAAATATTGCTAAATTCGATGATTTTTCGTACGAATCAAAATGCAAGAAAACTTGCTTAAAATGCAATATTATGCGAAATTCTGAGATTTGAAGGCCAAATCACATATGTGATACTACATGAAATAGTATCGGAATATTGGTAAAAATGAATATATTTGCCTAATATCAAACTACATGATTAACGTGAAAAAGTCACTATTTTACCATATATGAGGATTTTTCCTTCAAATCATAGAGCGAGGTTTCGTATTATTTAGATCCAAGAAAAGACATATGACAATGTTATTTCCAATACAAATGATAAAAATCAATGTGTTTTCATTAGAATTAACTAAAATGTTCCTGATTTTCCGTTTATATTACCGATGGAAGATGCACACGAAAACCACTCCTCTCCGGCTGAAACGTCGATATATGCAATAAAATCAGAACTTCTCTCCCTTTTAATATCTTACTCAGTATTTTAACGAGAAGGAAATAGTTGATTGAAAATGAAGTATTTAAGGTTATTATCTAATCAATTATGTATTTGCATCATTTTTATCGTATATATATGAATTAATACCCATGGACTAAAAATTCACAAAAACGTGGAAAACGGCAAAATATTGCCTAATTCGATGATATTTTGTTTAAATCACATAAAGGAAAAGGGGGTGATAAACGTCAAAATATTGCTAAATTCGATGATTTTTCGTACGAAACCAAATGCAAGAAAACTTGCTTAAAATGCAATATTATGCGAAATTCTGAGATTTGAAGGCCAAATCACATATCGTGATACTACATTAGTATCGGAATATTGGTAAAAATGAATATATTTACGTAATATCAAACTACATGAAAAACTTGAAAAAAGTCACTATTTAACCATATTTGAGTATTTTAACTTCAAATCATAGAGGGAGGTTTCGTATTATTTTGATCCAAGAAAAGACATATGACAATGTTGTTTCCAATACAAATGATAAAAATCAATGTGTTTTCATTAGAATTAACTAAAATGTTCCTGATTTTCCGTTTATATTACCGATGGAAGATGTACACGAAAATCGCTCTATTCCGGCTGAAACGCCGATATATGCAATAAAAACAGAACTTCTCCCCTTTTCAATATTTTACTCGGTATTTTAACGAGAAAGAAATAGTTGATTGAAAATGAAGTATTTAAGGTTATTATCTAATCAATTATGTGTTTGCATCATTTTTTTCGTATATATAATGAATTAATACCCATAGACTGAAAATTCACAAAAACGTGGAAAAACGGCAAAATATTGCCTAATTCGATGATATTTTGTTTAAATCACATGAAGGAAAAGGAGATGATAAACGTCAAAATATTGCTAAATTCGATGATTTTTCGTACGAAACAAAATGTAAGAAAACTTGTTTAAAATGCAATATTATGCGAAATTCTGAGATTTGAAGGCCAAATTACATATCGTGATACTACATGAAATATTATCGAAATATTGGTAAAAATGAATATATTTACGTAATATCAAACTACATGAAAAACGTGAAAAAATCACTATTTAACCATATTTGAGGATTTTAACTTCAAATCATAGAGCGAGGTTTCGTATTATTTAGATCCAAGAAAAGACATATGACAATGTTGTTTCCAATACAAATGATAAAAATCAATGTGTTTTAATTAGAATTAACTAAAATGTTCCTGATTTTCCATTTATATTACCAATGGAAGATGTACACGTAAAACCGCTCTATTCCGGCTGAAACGTCGATATATGCAATAAAAACAGAACTTCTCCCCTTTTCAATATCTTACTCAGTATTTTAACGAGAAACAAATAGTTGATTGAAAATGAAGTATTTAAGGTTATTATCTAATCAATTATGTGTTTGCATCATTTTTATCGTATATATAATGAATTAATACCCATAGACTGAAAATTCACAAAAACGTGGAAAAACGGCAAAATATTGCCTAATTCGATGATATTTTGTTTAAATCAAATAAAGGAAAAGGGGATGATAAACGTCAAAATATTGGTAAATTCGATGATTTTTCGTACGAAATAAAATGCAAGAAAACCTGCTTAAAATGCAATATTATGCAAAATTCTGAGATTTGAAGGCCAAAACACATATCGTGATACTACATTAGTATCGGAATATTGGCAAAAATGAATATATTTGCCTAATATCAAACTACATGATTAACGTGAAAAAGTCACTATTTTACCATATTTGAGGATTTTTCCTTCAAATCATAGGGCGAGGTTTCGTATTATTTATATCCAAGAAAAGACATATGACAATGTTGTTTCCAATACAAATGATAAAAATCAATGTGTTTTCATTAGAATTAACTAAAATGTTCCTGATTTTCCGTTTATATTACCGATGGAAGATGTACACGAAAATCGCTCTATTCCGGCTGAAACGCCGATATATGCAATAAAAACAGAACTTCTCCCCTTTTCAATATTTTACTCGGTATTTTAACGAGAAAGAAATAGTTGATTGAAAATGAAGTATTTAAGGTTATTATCTAATCAATTATGTGTTTGCATCATTTTTTTCGTATATATAATGAATTAATACCCATAGACTGAAAATTCACAAAAACGTGGAAAAACGGCAAAATATTGCCTAATTCGATGATATTTTGTTTAAATCAAATAAAGGAAAAGGGGATGATAAACTTCAAAATATTGCTAAATTCGATTATTTTTCGTACGAAACAAAATGCAAGAAAACTTGCTTAAAATGCAATATTATGCGAAATTCTGAGATTTGAAGGCCAAATCACATATCGTGATACTACATGAAATAGTATCGAAATATTGGTAAAAATGAATATATTTGCGTAATATCAAACTACATGATTAACGTGAAAAAGTCACTATTTTACCATATTTGAGGATTTTACCTTCAAATCATAGAGCGAGGTTTCGTATTATTTATATCCAAGAAAAGACATATGACAATGTTGTTTCCAATACAAATGATAAAAATCAATGTGTTTTCATTAGAATTAACTAAAATGTTCCTGATTTTCCGTTTATATTACCGATGGAAGATGTACACGAAAACCGCTCTATTCCGGGTGAAATGTCGATATATGCTATAAAATCAGAACTTCTCCCACTTTCAATATCTTACTCAGTATTTTAACGAGAAAGAAATAGTTGATTGAAAATGAAGTATTTAAGGTTATTATCTAATCAATTATGTGTTTGCATCATTTTTTTCGTATATATAATGAATTAATACCCATAGACTAAAAAATTCACAAAAACGTGGAAAAACGGCAAAATATTGCCTAATTCGATGATATTTTGTTTAAATCACATGAAGGAAAAGGAGATGATAAACGTCAAAATATTGCTAAATTCGATGATTTTTCGTACGAAACAAAATGTAAGAAAACTTGTTTAAAATGCAATATTATGCGAAATTCTGAGATTTGAAGGCCAAATTACATATCGTGATACTACATGAAATAGTATCGAAATATTGGTAAAAATGAATATATTTACGTAATATCAAACTACATGAAAAACGTGAAAAAATCACTATTTAACCATATTTGAGGATTTTAACTTCAAATCATAGAGCGAGGTTTCGTATTATTTAGATCCAAGAAAAGACATATGACAATGTTGTTTCCAATACAAATGATAAAAATCAATGTGTTTTAATTAGAATTAACTAAAATGTTCCTGATTTTCCATTTATATTACCAATGGAAGATGTACACGTAAAACCGCTCTATTCCGGCTGAAACGTCGATATATGCAATAAAAACAGAACTTCTCCCCTTTTCAATATCTTACTCAGTATTTTAACGAGAAACAAATAGTTGATTGAAAATGAAGTATTTAAGGTTATTATCTAATCAATTATGTGTTTGCATCATTTTTATCGTATATATAATGAATTAATACCCATAGACTGAAAATTCACAAAAACGTGGAAAAACGGCAAAATATTGCCTAATTCGATGATATTTTGTTTAAATCAAATAAAGGAAAAGGAGATGATAAACGTCAAAATATTGGTAAATTCGATGATTTTTCGTACGAAATAAAATGCAAGAAAACTTGCTTAAAATGCAATATTATGCAAAATTCTGAGATTTGAAGGCCAAAACACATATCGTGATACTACATTAGTATCGGAATATTGGCAAAAATGAATATATTTGCCTAATATCAAACTACATGATTAACGTGAAAAAGTCACTATTTTACCATATTTGAGGATTTTTCCTTCAAATCATAGAGGGAGGTTTCGTATTATTTATATCCAAGAAAAGACATATGACAATGTTGTTTCCAATACAAATGATAAAAATCAATGTGTTTTCATTAGAATTAACTAAAATGTTCCTGATTTTCCGTTTATATTACCGATGGAAGATGTACACGAAAACCGCTCTATTCCGGGTGAAATGTCGATATATGCTATAAAAACAGAACTTCTCCCCTTTTCAATATTTTACTCAGTATTTTAACGAGAAAGAAATAGTTGATTGAAAATGAAGTATTTAAGGTTATTATCTAATCAATTATGTGTTTGCATCATTTTTTTCGTATATATAATGAATTAATACCCATAGACTGAAAATTCACAAAAACGTGGAAAAACGGCAAAATATTGCCTAATTCGATGATATTTTGTTTAAATCACATGAAGGAAAAGGAGATGATAAACGTCAAAATATTGCTAAATTCGATGATTTTTCGTACGAAACAAAATGCAAGAAAACTTGCTTAAAATGCAATATTATGCGAAATTCTGAGATTTGAAGGCCAAATCACATATCGTGATACTACATGAAATAGTATCGAAATATTGGTAAAAATGAATATATTTGCGTAATATCAAACTACATGATTAACGTGAAAAAGTCACTATTTTACCATATTTGAGGATTTTACCTTCAAATCATAGAGCGAGGTTTCGTATTATTTAGTTCCAAGAAAAGACATATGACAATGTTGTTTCCAATACAAATGCAAAAAAACAATGTGTTTTCATTAGAAATAACTAAAATGTTCTTGATTTTCCGTTTATATTACCAATGGAAGATGTACACGTAAAATCTCTCTATTCCGGCTGAAACGTCGATATATGCAATAAAAACAGAACTTCTCCCCTTTTCAATATCTTACTCAGTATTTTAACGACAAACAAATAGATGATTGAAAATGAAGTATTTAAGGTTATTATCTAATCAATTATGTGTTTGCCTCATTTTTATCGTATATATATGAATTAATAATCATGGACTGAAAATTCACAAAAAAGTGGAAAACGGCAAAATATTGCCTAATTCGATGATATTTTGTTTAAATCACATGAAGAAAAGGTGGATGATAAACGTCAAAATATTGCTAAATTCGATGATTTTTCGTACGAATCAAAATGCAAGAAAACTTGCTTAAAATGCAATATTATGCGAAATTCTGAGATTTGAAGGCCAAATCACATATGTGATACTACATGAAATAGTATCGGAATATTGGTAAAAATGAATATATTTGCCTAATATCAAACTACATGATTAACGTGAAAAAGTCACTATTTTACCATATATGAGGATTTTTCCTTCAAATCATAGAGCGAGGTTTCGTATTATTTAGATCCAAGAAAAGACATATGACAATGTTATTTCCAATACAAATGATAAAAATCAATGTGTTTTCATTAGAATTAACTAAAATGTTCCTGATTTTCCGTTTATATTACCGATGGAAGATGCACACGAAAACCACTCCTCTCCGGCTGAAACGTCGATATATGCAATAAAATCAGAACTTCTCTCCCTTTTAATATCTTACTCAGTATTTTAACGAGAAGGAAATAGTTGATTGAAAATGAAGTATTTAAGGTTATTATCTAATCAATTATGTATTTGCATCATTTTTATCGTATATATATGAATTAATACCCATGGACTAAAAATTCACAAAAACGTGGAAAACGGCAAAATATTGCCTAATTCGATGATATTTTGTTTAAATCACATAAAGGAAAAGGGGGTGATAAACGTCAAAATATTGCTAAATTCGATGATTTTTCGTACGAAACCAAATGCAAGAAAACTTGCTTAAAATGCAATATTATGCGAAATTCTGAGATTTGAAGGCCAAATCACATATCGTGATACTACATTAGTATCGGAATATTGGTAAAAATGAATATATTTACGTAATATCAAACTACATGAAAAACTTGAAAAAAGTCACTATTTAACCATATTTGAGTATTTTAACTTCAAATCATAGAGGGAGGTTTCGTATTATTTTGATCCAAGAAAAGACATATGACAATGTTGTTTCCAATACAAATGATAAAAATCAATGTGTTTTCATTAGAATTAACTAAAATGTTCCTGATTTTCCGTTTATATTACCGATGGAAGATGTACACGAAAATCGCTCTATTCCGGCTGAAACGCCGATATATGCAATAAAAACAGAACTTCTCCCCTTTTCAATATTTTACTCGGTATTTTAACGAGAAAGAAATAGTTGATTGAAAATGAAGTATTTAAGGTTATTATCTAATCAATTATGTGTTTGCATCATTTTTTTCGTATATATAATGAATTAATACCCATAGACTGAAAATTCACAAAAACGTGGAAAAACGGCAAAATATTGCCTAATTCGATGATATTTTGTTTAAATCACATGAAGGAAAAGGAGATGATAAACGTCAAAATATTGCTAAATTCGATGATTTTTCGTACGAAACAAAATGTAAGAAAACTTGTTTAAAATGCAATATTATGCGAAATTCTGAGATTTGAAGGCCAAATTACATATCGTGATACTACATGAAATATTATCGAAATATTGGTAAAAATGAATATATTTACGTAATATCAAACTACATGAAAAACGTGAAAAAATCACTATTTAACCATATTTGAGGATTTTAACTTCAAATCATAGAGCGAGGTTTCGTATTATTTAGATCCAAGAAAAGACATATGACAATGTTGTTTCCAATACAAATGATAAAAATCAATGTGTTTTAATTAGAATTAACTAAAATGTTCCTGATTTTCCATTTATATTACCAATGGAAGATGTACACGTAAAACCGCTCTATTCCGGCTGAAACGTCGATATATGCAATAAAAACAGAACTTCTCCCCTTTTCAATATCTTACTCAGTATTTTAACGAGAAACAAATAGTTGATTGAAAATGAAGTATTTAAGGTTATTATCTAATCAATTATGTGTTTGCATCATTTTTATCGTATATATAATGAATTAATACCCATAGACTGAAAATTCACAAAAACGTGGAAAAACGGCAAAATATTGCCTAATTCGATGATATTTTGTTTAAATCAAATAAAGGAAAAGGGGATGATAAACGTCAAAATATTGGTAAATTCGATGATTTTTCGTACGAAATAAAATGCAAGAAAACCTGCTTAAAATGCAATATTATGCAAAATTCTGAGATTTGAAGGCCAAAACACATATCGTGATACTACATTAGTATCGGAATATTGGCAAAAATGAATATATTTGCCTAATATCAAACTACATGATTAACGTGAAAAAGTCACTATTTTACCATATTTGAGGATTTTTCCTTCAAATCATAGAGCGAGGTTTCGTATTATTTATATCCAAGAAAAGACATATGACAATGTTGTTTCCAATACAAATGATAAAAATCAATGTGTTTTCATTAGAATTAACTAAAATGTTCCTGATTTTCCGTTTATATTACCGATGGAAGATGTACACGAAAACCGCTCTATTCCGGGTGAAATGTCGATATATGCTATAAAAACAGAACTTCTCCCCTTTTCAATATTTTACTCAGTATTTTAACGAGAAAGAAATAGTTGATTGAAAATGAAGTATTTAAGGTTATTATCTAATCAATTATGTGTTTGCATCATTTTTTTCGTATATATAATGAATTAATACCCATAGACTGAAAATTCACAAAAACGTGGAAAAACGGCAAAATATTGCCTAATTCGATGATATTTTGTTTCAATCAAATAAAGGAAAAGGGGATGATAAACTTCAAAATATTGCTAAATTCGATGATTTTTCGTACGAAACAAAATGCAAGAAAACTTGCTTAAAATGCAATATTATGCGAAATTCTGAGATTTGAAGGCCAAATCACATATCGTGATACTACATGAAATAGTATCGAAATATTGGTAAAAATGAATATATTTGCGTAATATCAAACTACATGATTAACGTGAAAAAGTCACTATTTTACCATATTTGAGGATTTTACCTTCAAATCATAGAGCGAGGTTTCGTATTATTTATATCCAAGAAAAGACATATGACAATGTTGTTTCCAATACAAATGATAAAAATCAATGTGTTTTCATTAGAATTAACTAAAATGTTCCTGATTTTCCGTTTATATTACCGATGGAAGATGTACACGAAAACCGCTCTATTCCGGGTGAAATGTCGATATATGCTATAAAATCAGAACTTCTCCCACTTTCAATATCTTACTCAGTATTTTAACGAGAAAGAAATAGTTGATTGAAAATGAAGTATTTAAGGTTATTATCTAATCAATTAAGTGTTTGCATCATTTTTTTCGTATATATAATGAATTAATACCCATAGACTGAAAATTCACAAAAACGTGGAAAAACGGCAAAATATTGCCTAATTCGATGATATTTTGTTTAAATCACATGAAGGAAAAGGAGATGATAAACGTCAAAATATTGCTAAATTCGATGATTTTTCGTACGAAACAAAATGTAAGAAAACTTGTTTAAAATGCAATATTATGCGAAATTCTGAGATTTGAAGGCCAAATTACATATCGTGATACTACATGAAATAGTATCGAAATATTGGTAAAAATGAATATATTTACGTAATATCAAACTACATGAAAAACGTGAAAAAATCACTATTTAACCATATTTGAGGATTTTAACTTCAAATCATAGAGCGAGGTTTCGTATTATTTAGATCCAAGAAAAGACATATGACAATGTTGTTTCCAATACAAATGATAAAAATCAATGTGTTTTAATTAGAATTAACTAAAATGTTCCTGATTTTCCATTTATATTACCAATGGAAGATGTACACGTAAAACCGCTCTATTCCGGCTGAAACGTCGATATATGCAATAAAAACAGAACTTCTCCCCTTTTCAATATCTTACTCAGTATTTTAACGAGAAACAAATAGTTGATTGAAAATGAAGTATTTAAGGTTATTATCTAATCAATTATGTGTTTGCATCATTTTTATCGTATATATAATGAATTAATACCCATAGACTGAAAATTCACAAAAACGTGGAAAAACGGCAAAATATTGCCTAATTCGATGATATTTTGTTTAAATCAAATAAAGGAAAAGGGGATGATAAACGTCAAAATATTGGTAAATTCGATGATTTTTCGTACGAAATAAAATGCAAGAAAACTTGCTTAAAATGCAATATTATGCAAAATTCTGAGATTTGAAGGCCAAAACACATATCGTGATACTACATTAGTATCGGAATATTGGCAAAAATGAATATATTTGCCTAATATCAAACTACATGATTAACGTGAAAAAGTCACTATTTTACCATATTTGAGGATTTTTCCTTCAAATCATAGAGCGAGGTTTCGTATTATTTATATCCAAGAAAAGACATATGACAATGTTGTTTCCAATACAAATGATAAAAATCAATGTGTTTTCATTAGAATTAACTAAAATGTTCCTGATTTTCCGTTTATATTACCGATGGAAGATGTACACGAAAACCGCTCTATTCCGGGTGAAATGTCGATATATGCTATAAAAACAGAACTTCTCCCCTTTTCAATATTTTACTCAGTATTTTAACGAGAAAGAAATAGTTGATTGAAAATGAAGTATTTAAGGTTATTATCTAATCAATTATGTGTTTGCATCATTTTTTTCGTATATATAATGAATTAATACCCATAGACTGAAAATTCACAAAAACGTGGAAAAACGGCAAAATATTGCCTAATTCGATGATATTTTGTTTAAATCAAATAAAGGAAAAGGGGATGATAAACGTCAAAATATTGCTAAATTCGATGATTTTTCGTACGAAATAAAATGCAAGAAAACTTGCTTAAAATGCAATATTATGCAAAATTCTGAGATTTGAAGGCCAAAACACATATCGTGATACTACATTAGTATCGGAATATTGGCAAAAATGAATATATTTGCCTAATATCAAACTACATGATTAACGTGAAAAAGTCACAATTTTACCATATTTGAGGATTTTTCCTTCAAATCATAGAGCGAGGTTTCGTATTATTTATATCCAAGAAAAGACATATGACAATGTTGTTTCCAATACAAATGATAAAAATCAATGTGTTTTCATTAGAATTAACTAAAATGTTCCTGATTTTCCGTTTATATTACCGATGGAAGATGTACACGAAAACCGCTCTATTCCGGGTGAAATGTCGATATATGCTATAAAAACAGAACTTCTCCCCTTTTCAATATTTTACTCAGTATTTTAACGAGAAAGAAATAGTTGATTGAAAATGAAGTATTTAAGGTTATTATCTAATCAATTATGTGTTTGCATCATTTTTTTCGTATATATAATGAATTAATACCCATAGACTGAAAATTCACAAAAACGTGGAAAAACGGCAAAATATTGCCTAATTCGATGACATTTTGTTTAAATCACATGAAGGAAAAGGAGATGATAAATGTCAAAATATTGATAAATTCGATGATTTTTCGTACGAAACAAAATGCAAGAAAACTTGCTTAAAATGCAATATTATGCGAAATTCTGAGATTTGAAGGCCAAATCACATATCGTGATACTACATGAAATAGTATCGAAATATTGGTAAAAATGAATATATTTGCGTAATATCAAACTACATGATTAACGTGAAAAAGTCACTATTTTACCATATTTGAGGATTTTACCTTCAAATCATAGAGCGAGGTTTCGTATTATTTAGTTCCAAGAAAAGACATATGACAATGTTGTTTCCAATACAAATGCAAAAAAACAATGTGTTTTCATTAGAAATAACTAAAATGTTCTTGATTTTCCGTTTATATTACCAATGGAAGATGTACACGTAAAATCTCTCTATTCCGGCTGAAACGTCGATATATGCAATAAAAACAGAACTTCTCCCCTTTTCAATATCTTACTCAGTATTTTAACGACAAACAAATAGATGATTGAAAATGAAGTATTTAAGGTTATTATCTAATCAATTATGTGTTTGCCTCATTTTTATCGTATATATATGAATTAATAATCATGGACTGAAAATTCACAAAAAAGTGGAAAACTGCAAAATATTGCCTAATTCGATGATATTTTGTTTAAATCACATGAAGAAAAGGTGGATTATAAACGTCAAAATATTGCTAAATTCGATGATTTTTCGTACGAATCAAAATGCAAGAAAACTTGCTTAAAATGCAATATTATGCGAAATTCTGAGATTTGAAGGCCAAATCACATATGTGATACTACATGAAATAGTATCGGAATATTGGTAAAAATGAATATATTTGCCTAATATCAAACTACATGATTAACGTGAAAAAGTCACTATTTTACCATATATGAGGATTTTTCCTTCCAATCATAGAGCGAGGTTTCGTATTATTTAGATCCAAGAAAAGACATATGACAATGTTTTTCCAATACAAATGATAAAAATCAATGTGTTTTCATTAGAATTAACTAAAATGTTCCTGATTTTCCGTTTATATTACCGATGGAAGATGTACACGAAAACCGCTCTACTCCGGCTGAAACGTCGATATATGCAATAAAATCAGAACTTCTCTCCCTTTTAATATCTTACTCAGTATTTTAACGAGAAGGAAATAGTTGATTGAAAATGAAGTATTTAAGGTTATTATCTAATCAATTATGTGTTTGCATCATTTTTATCGTATATATATGAATTAATACCCATGGACTAAAAATTCACAAAAACGTGGAAAACGGCAAAATATTGCCTAATTCGATGATATTTTGTTTAAATCACATAAAGGAAAAGGGGGTGATAAACGTCAAAATATTGCTAAATTCGATGATTTTTCGTACGAAACCAAATGCAAGAAAACTTGCTTAAAATGCAATATTATGCGAAATTCTGAGATTTGAAGGCCAAATCACATATCGTGATACTACATGATATAGTATCGAAATATTGGTAAAAATGAATATATTTGCGTAATATCAAACTACATGATTAACGTGAAAAAGTCACTATTTTACCATATTTGAGGATTTTACCTTCAAATCATAGAGCGAAGTTTCGTATTATTTAGTTCCAAGAAAAGACATATGACAATGTTGTTTCCAATAAAAATGATAAAAAACAATGTGTTTTCATTAGAAATAACTAAAATGTTCCTGATTTTCCGTTTATATTAACGAGGGAAGATGTACACGTAAAACCACTCTAATCCGGCTGAAACGTCGATATATGCAATAAAAACCGAAGTTCTCCCCTTTTCAATATCTTACTCAGTATTTTAACGACAAACAAATAGATGATTGAAAATGAAGTATTTAAGGTTATTATCTAATCAATTATGTGTTTGCCTCATTTTTATCGTATATATATGAATTAATACCCATGGACTGAAAATTCACAAAAACGTGGAAAACGGCAAAATATTGCCTAATTCGATGATATTTTGTTTAAATCACATGAAGATAAAGGGGATGATAAACGTCAAAATATTGCTAAATTCGATGATTTTTCGTACGAAACAAAATGCAAGAAAACTTGCTTAAAATGCAATATTATGCGAAATTCTGAGATTTGAAGGCCAAATCACATATCGTGATACTACATGAAATAGTATCGGAATATTGGTAAAAATGAATATATTTGCCTAATATCAAACTACATGATTAACGTGAAAAAGTCACTATTTTACCATATTTGAGGATTTTTCCTTCAAATCATAGAGCGAGGTTTCGTATTATTTAGATCCAAGAAAAGACATATGACAATGTTGTTTCCAATACAAATGATAAAAATCAATGTGTTTTCATTAGAATTAACTAAAATGTTCCTGATTTTCCGTTTATATTTCCGATGGAAGATGTACACGAAAATCGCTCTATTCCGGCTGAAACGTCGATATATGCAATAAAAACAGAACTTCTCTCCTTTTCAATATCTTACTCAGTATTTTAACGAGAAACAAATAGTTGATTGAAAATGAAGTATTTAAGGTTATTATCTAATCAATTATGTGTTTGCATCATTTTTATCGTATATATATGAATTAATACCAATGGACTGAAAATTCACAAAAACGTGGAAAACGGCAAAATATTGCTTAATTCGATGATATTTTATTTAAATCACATGAAGGAAAAGGGGGATGATAAACGTCAAAAAATTGCTAAATTCGATGATTTTTCGTACGAAACAAAATGCAAGAAAACTTGCTTAAAATGCAATATTATGCGAAATTCTGAGATTTGAAGGCCAAATCACATATCGTGATACTATATGAAATAGTATCGAAATATTGGTAAAAATGAATATATTTACGTAATATCAAACTACATAAAAAACGTGAAAAAAGTCACTATTTAACCATATTTGAGGATTTTAACTTCAAATCATAGAGCGAGGTTTCGTATTATTTAGATCCAAGAAAAGACATATGACAATGTTGTTTCCAATACAAATGATAAAAATAAATGTGTTTTCATTTGAATTAACTAAAATGTTCCTGATTTTCCGTTTATATTACCGATGGAAGATGTACACGAAAATCGCTCTATTCCGGCTGAAACGTCGATATATGCAATAAAAACAGAACTTCTCCCCTTTTTAATATCTTACTCAGTATTTTAACGAGAAACAAATAGTTGATTGAAAATGAAGTATTTAAGTTTATTATCTAATCAATTATGTGTTTGCATCATTTTTATCGTATATATAATGAATTAATACCCATAGACTGAAAATTCACAGAAGGCCAAATCACATATCGTGATACTACATGAAATAGTATCGGAATATTGGTAAAAATGAATATATTTCCCTAATATCAAACTACATGATTAACGTGAAAAAGTCACTATTTTACCATATTTGAGGATTTTACCTTCAAATCATAGAGCGAGGTTTCGTATTATTTAGATCCAAGAAAAGACATATGACAATGTTGTTTCCAATACAAATGATAAAAATCAATATGTTTTCATTAGAATTAACTAAAATGTTCCTGATTTTCCGTTTATATTACCGATGGAAGATGTACACGTAAAACCGCTCTAATCCGGCTGAAACGTCGATATATGCAATAAAAACCGAACTTCTCCCCTTTTCAATATCTTACTCAGTATTTTAACGAGAAACACAAAGATGATGATTTAAATGAAGTATTTAAGGTTATTATCTAATCAATTATATGTTTGCATCATTTTTATCGTATATATATGAATTATAACCCATGGACGGAAAATTCAGAAAAACGTGGAAAACGGCAAAATATTGCCTAATTCGATGATATTTTCTTTAAATCACATGAAGAAAAAGGGGATGATAAACGTCAAAATATTGCTAAATTCGATGATTTTTCGTACGAAACAAAATGCAAGAAAACTTGCTTAAAATGCAATATTATGCGAAATTCTGAGATTTGAAGGCCAAATCACATATCGTGATACTACATGAAATAGTATCGGAATATTGGTAAAAATGAATATATTTGCCTAATATCAAACTACATGATTAACGTGAAAAAGTCACTATTTTACCATATTTGAGGATTTTTCCTTCAAATCATAGAGCGAGGTTTCGTATTATTTAGATCCAAGAAAAGACATATGACAATGTTGTTTCCAATACAAATGATAAAAATCAATGTGTTTTCATTAGAATTAACTAAAATGTTCCTGATTTTCCGTTTATATTTCCGATGGAAGATGTACACGAAAATCGCTCTATTCCGGCTGAAACGTCGTTATATGCAATAAAAACAGAACTTCTCCCCTTTTCAATATCTTACTCAGTATTTTAACGAGAAACAAATAGTTGATTGAAAATGAAGTATTTAAGGTTATTATCTAATCAATTATGTGTTTGCATCATTTTTATCGTATATATATGAATTAATAGCAATGGACTGAAAATTCACAAAAACGTGGAAAACGGCAAAATATTGCCTAATTCGATGATATTTTATTTAAATCACATGAAGGAAAAGGGGGATGATAAACGTCAAAAAATTGCTAAATTCGATGATTTTTCGTACGAAACAAAATGCAAGAAAACTTGCTTAAAATGCAATATTATGCGAAATTCTGAGATTTGAAGGCCAAATCACATATCGTGATACTATATGAAATAGTATCGAAATATTGGTAAAAATGAATATATTTACGTAATATCAAACTACATAAAAACCGTGAAAAAAGTCACTATTTAACCATATTTGAGGATTTTAACTTCAAATCATAGAGCGAGGTTTCGTATTATTTAGATCCAAGAAAAGACATATGACAATGTTGTTTCCAATACAAATGATAAAAATCAATGTGTTTTCATTAGAATTAACTAAAATGTTCCTGATTTTCCGTTTATATTACCGAAGGAAGATGTACACGAAAATCGCTCTATTCCGGCTGAAACGTCGATATATGCAATAAAAACAGAACTTCTCCCCTTTTTAATATCTTACTCAGTATTTTAACGAGAAACAAATAGTTGATTGAAAATGAAGTATTTAAGTTTATTATCTAATCAATTATGTGTTTGCATCATTTTTATCGTATATATAATGAATTAATACCCATAGACTGAAAATTCACAGAAGGCCAAATCACATATCGTGATACTACATGAAATAGTATCGAAATATTGGTAAAAATGAATATATTTCCCTAATATCAAACTACATGATTAACGTGAAAAAGTCACTATTTTACCATATTTGAGGATTTTACCTTCAAATCATAGAGCGAGGTTTCGTATTATTTAGATCCAAGAAAAGACATATGACAATGTTGTTTCCAATACAAATGATAAAAATCAATGTGTTTTCATTAGAATTAACTAAAATGTTCCTGATTTTCCATTTATATTACCAATGGAAGATGTACACGTAAAACCGCTCTATTCCGGCTGAAATGTCGATATATGCAATAAAAACAGATCTTCTCCCCTTTTCAATATCTTACTCAGTATTTTAACGAGAAACAAATAGTTGATTGAAAATGAAGTATTTAAGGTTATTATCTAATCAATTATGTGTTTGCATCATTTTTATCGTATATATAATGAATTAATACCCATAGACTGAAAATTCACAAAAACGTGGAAAAACGGCAAAATATTGCCTAATTCGATGATATTTTGTTTAAATCAAATAAAGGAAAAGGGGATGATAAACGTCAAAATATTGGTAAATTCGATGATTTTTCGTACGAAATAAAATGCAAGAAAACTTGCTTAAAATGCAATATTATGCGAAATTCTGAGATTTGAAGGCCAAAACACATATCGTAATACTACATTAGTATCGGAATATTGGCAAAAATGAATATATTTGCCTAATATCAAACTACATGATTAACGTGAAAAAGTCACTATTTTACCATATTTGAGGATTTTTCCTTCAAATCATAGGGCGAGGTTTCGTATTATTTATATCCAAGAAAAGACATATGACAATGTTGTTTCCAATACAAATGATAAAAATCAATGTGTTTTCATTAGAATTAACTAAAATGTTCCTGATTTTCCGTTTATATTACCGATGGAAGATGTACACGAAAACCGCTCTATTCCGGGTGAAATGTCGATATATGCTATAAAATCAGAACTTCTCCCACTTTCAATATCTTACTCAGTATTTTAACGAGAAAGAAATAGTTGATTGAAAATGAAGTATTTAAGGTTATTATCTAATCAATTATGTGTTTGCATCATTTTTATCGTATATATATGAATTAATAGCAATGGACTGAAAATTCACAAAAACGTGGAAAACGGCAAAATATTGCCTAATTCGATGATATTTTATTTAAATCACATGAAGGAAAAGGGGGATGATAAACGTCAAAAAATTGCTAAATTCGATGATTTTTCGTACGAAACAAAATGCAAGAAAACTTGCTTAAAATGCAATATTATGCGAAATTCTGAGATTTGAAGGCCAAATCACATATCGTGATACTATATGAAATAGTATCGAAATATTGGTAAAAATGAATATATTTACGTAATATCAAACTACATAAAAAACGTGAAAAAAGTCACTATTTAACCATATTTGAGGATTTTAACTTCAAATCATAGAGCGAGGTTTCGTATTATTTAGATCCAAGAAAAGACATATGACAATGTTGTTTCCAATACAAATGATAAAAATAAATGTGTTTTCATTTGAATTAACTAAAATGTTCCTGATTTTCCGTTTATATTACCGATGGAAGATGTACACGAAAATCGCTCTATTCCGGCTGAAACGTCGATATATGCAATAAAAACAGAACTTCTCCCCTTTTTAATATCTTACTCAGTATTTTAACGAGAAACAAATAGTTGATTGAAAATGAAGTATTTAAGTTTATTATCTAATCAATTATGTGTTTGCATCATTTTTATCGTATATATAATGAATTAATACCCATAGACTGAAAATTCACAGAAGGCCAAATCACATATCGTGATACTACATGAAATAGTATCGGAATATTGGTAAAAATGAATATATTTCCCTAATATCAAACTACATGATTAACGTGAAAAAGTCACTATTTTACCATATTTGAGGATTTTACCTTCAAATCATAGAGCGAGGTTTCGTATTATTTAGATCCAAGAAAAGACATATGACAATGTTTTTCCAATACAAATGATAAAAATCAATGTGTTTTCATTAGAATTAACTAAAATGTTCCTGATTTTCCGTTTATATTACCGACGGAAGATGTACACGAAAACCGCTCTACTCCGGCTGAAACGTCGATATATGCAATAAAATCAGAACTTCTCTCCCTTTTAATATCTTACTCAGTATTTTAACGAGAAGGAAATAGTTGATTGAAAATGAAGTATTTAAGGTTATTATCTAATCAATTATGTGTTTGCATCATTTTTATCGTATATATATGAATTAATACCCATGGACTAAAAATTCACAAAAACGTGGAAAACGGCAAAATATTGCCTAATTCGATGATATTTTGTTTAAATCACATAAAGGAAAAGGGGGTGATAAACGTCAAAATATTGCTAAATTCGATGATTTTTCGTACGAAACCAAATGCAAGAAAACTTGCTTAAAATGCAATATTATGCGAAATTCTGAGATTTGAAGGCCAAATCACATATCGTGATACTACATGATATAGTATCGAAATATTGGTAAAAATGAATATATTTGCGTAATATCAAACTACATGATTAACGTGAAAAAGTCACTATTTTACCATATTTGAGGATTTTACCTTCAAATCATAGAGCGAAGTTTCGTATTATTTAGTTCCAAGAAAAGACATATGACAATGTTGTTTCCAATAAAAATGATAAAAAACAATGTGTTTTCATTAGAAATAACTAAAATGTTCCTGATTTTCCGTTTATATTAACGAGGGAAGATGTACACGTAAAACCACTCTAATCCGGCTGAAACGTCGATATATGCAATAAAAACCGAAGTTCTCCCCTTTTCAATATCTTACTCAGTATTTTAACGACAAACAAATAGATGATTGAAAATGAAGTATTTAAGGTTATTATCTAATCAATTATGTGTTTGCCTCATTTTTATCGTATATATATGAATTAATACCCATGGACTGAAAATTCACAAAAACGTGGAAAACGGCAAAATATTGCCTAATTCGATGATATTTTGTTTAAATCACATGAAGATAAAGGGGATGATAAACGTCAAAATATTGCTAAATTCGATGATTTTTCGTACGAAACAAAATGCAAGAAAACTTGCTTAAAATGCAATATTATGCGAAATTCTGAGATTTGAAGGCCAAATCACATATCGTGATACTACATGAAATAGTATCGGAATATTGGTAAAAATGAATATATTTGCCTAATATCAAACTACATGATTAACGTGAAAAAGTCACTATTTTACCATATTTGAGGATTTTTCCTTCAAATCATAGAGCGAGGTTTCGTATTATTTAGATCCAAGAAAAGACATATGACAATGTTGTTTCCAATACAAATGATAAAAATCAATGTGTTTTCATTAGAATTAACTAAAATGTTCCTGATTTTCCGTTTATATTTCCGATGGAAGATGTACACGAAAATCGCTCTATTCCGGCTGAAACGTCGATATATGCAATAAAAACAGAACTTCTCTCCTTTTCAATATCTTACTCAGTATTTTAACGAGAAACAAATAGTTGATTGAAAATGAAGTATTTAAGGTTATTATCTAATCAATTATGTGTTTGCATCATTTTTATCGTATATATATGAATTAATACCAATGGACTGAAAATTCACAAAAACGTGGAAAACGGCAAAATATTGCTTAATTCGATGATATTTTATTTAAATCACATGAAGGAAAAGGGGGATGATAAACGTCAAAAAATTGCTAAATTCGATGATTTTTCGTACGAAACAAAATGCAAGAAAACTTGCTTAAAATGCAATATTATGCGAAATTCTGAGATTTGAAGGCCAAATCACATATCGTGATACTATATGAAATAGTATCGAAATATTGGTAAAAATGAATATATTTACGTAATATCAAACTACATAAAAAACGTGAAAAAAGTCACTATTTAACCATATTTGAGGATTTTAACTTCAAATCATAGAGCGAGGTTTCGTATTATTTAGATCCAAGAAAAGACATATGACAATGTTGTTTCCAATACAAATGATAAAAATAAATGTGTTTTCATTTGAATTAACTAAAATGTTCCTGATTTTCCGTTTATATTACCGATGGAAGATGTACACGAAAATCGCTCTATTCCGGCTGAAACGTCGATATATGCAATAAAAACAGAACTTCTCCCCTTTTTAATATCTTACTCAGTATTTTAACGAGAAACAAATAGTTGATTGAAAATGAAGTATTTAAGTTTATTATCTAATCAATTATGTGTTTGCATCATTTTTATCGTATATATAATGAATTAATACCCATAGACTGAAAATTCACAGAAGGCCAAATCACATATCGTGATACTACATGAAATAGTATCGGAATATTGGTAAAAATGAATATATTTCCCTAATATCAAACTACATGATTAACGTGAAAAAGTCACTATTTTACCATATTTGAGGATTTTACCTTCAAATCATAGAGCGAGGTTTCGTATTATTTAGATCCAAGAAAAGACATATGACAATGTTGTTTCCAATACAAATGATAAAAATCAATATGTTTTCATTAGAATTAACTAAAATGTTCCTGATTTTCCGTTTATATTACCGATGGAAGATGTACACGTAAAACCGCTCTAATCCGGCTGAAACGTCGATATATGCAATAAAAACCGAACTTCTCCCCTTTTCAATATCTTACTCAGTATTTTAACGAGAAACACAAAGATGATGATTTAAATGAAGTATTTAAGGTTATTATCTAATCAATTATATGTTTGCATCATTTTTATCGTATATATATGAATTATAACCCATGGACGGAAAATTCAGAAAAACGTGGAAAACGGCAAAATATTGCCTAATTCGATGATATTTTCTTTAAATCACATGAAGAAAAAGGGGATGATAAACGTCAAAATATTGCTAAATTCGATGATTTTTCGTACGAAACAAAATGCAAGAAAACTTGCTTAAAATGCAATATTATGCGAAATTCTGAGATTTGAAGGCCAAATCACATATCGTGATACTACATGAAATAGTATCGGAATATTGGTAAAAATGAATATATTTGCCTAATATCAAACTACATGATTAACGTGAAAAAGTCACTATTTTACCATATTTGAGGATTTTTCCTTCAAATCATAGAGCGAGGTTTCGTATTATTTAGATCCAAGAAAAGACATATGACAATGTTGTTTCCAATACAAATGATAAAAAACAATGTGTTTTCATTAGAATTAACTAAAATGTTCCTGATTTTCCGTTTATATTTCCGATGGAAGATGTACACGAAAATCGCTCTATTCCGGCTGAAACGTCGTTATATGCAATAAAAACAGAACTTCTCCCCTTTTCAATATCTTACTCAGTATTTTAACGAGAAACAAATAGTTGATTGAAAATGAAGTATTTAAGGTTATTATCTAATCAATTATGTGTTTGCATCATTTTTATCGTATATATATGAATTAATAGCAATGGACTGAAAATTCACAAAAACGTGGAAAACGGCAAAATATTGCCTAATTCGATGATATTTTATTTAAATCACATGAAGGAAAAGGGGGATGATAAACGTCAAAAAATTGCTAAATTCGATGATTTTTCGTACGAAACAAAATGCAAGAAAACTTGCTTAAAATGCAATATTATGCGAAATTCTGAGATTTGAAGGCCAAATCACATATCGTGATACTATATGAAATAGTATCGAAATATTGGTAAAAATGAATATATTTACGTAATATCAAACTACATAAAAAACGTGAAAAAAGTCACTATTTAACCATATTTGAGGATTTTAACTTCAAATCATAGAGCGAGGTTTCGTATTATTTAGATCCAAGAAAAGACATATGACAATGTTGTTTCCAATACAAATGATAAAAATCAATGTGTTTTCATTAGAATTAACTAAAATGTTCCTGATTTTCCGTTTATATTACCGAAGGAAGATGTACACGAAAATCGCTCTATTCCGGCTGAAACGTCGATATATGCAATAAAAACAGAACTTCTCCCCTTTTTAATATCTTACTCAGTATTTTAACGAGAAACAAATAGTTGATTGAAAATGAAGTATTTAAGTTTATTATCTAATCAATTATGTGTTTGCATCATTTTTATCGTATATATAATGAATTAATACCCATAGACTGAAAATTCACAGAAGGCCAAATCACATATCGTGATACTACATGAAATAGTATCGAAATATTGGTAAAAATGAATATATTTCCCTAATATCAAACTACATGATTAACGTGAAAAAGTCACTATTTTACCATATTTGAGGATTTTACCTTCAAATCATAGAGCGAGGTTTCGTATTATTTAGATCCAAGAAAAGACATATGACAATGTTGTTTCCAATACAAATGATAAAAATCAATGTGTTTTCATTAGAATTAACTAAAATGTTCCTGATTTTCCATTTATATTACCAATGGAAGATGTACACGTAAAACCGCTCTATTCCGGCTGAAATGTCGATATATGCAATAAAAACAGATCTTCTCCCCTTTTCAATATCTTACTCAGTATTTTAACGAGAAACAAATAGTTGATTGAAAATGAAGTATTTAAGGTTATTATCTAATCAATTATGTGTTTGCATCATTTTTATCGTATATATAATGAATTAATACCCATAGACTGAAAATTCACAAAAACGTGGAAAAACGGCAAAATATTGCCTAATTCGATGATATTTTGTTTAAATCAAATAAAGGAAAAGGGGATGATAAACGTCAAAATATTGGTAAATTCGATGATTTTTCGTACGAAATAAAATGCAAGAAAACTTGCTTAAAATGCAATATTATGCGAAATTCTGAGATTTGAAGGCCAAAACACATATCGTGATACTACATTAGTATCGGAATATTGGCAAAAATGAATATATTTGCCTAATATCAAACTACATGATTAACGTGAAAAAGTCACTATTTTACCATATTTGAGGATTTTTCCTTCAAATCATAGGGCGAGGTTTCGTATTATTTATATCCAAGAAAAGACATATGACAATGTTGTTTCCAATACAAATGATAAAAATCAATGTGTTTTCATTAGAATTAACTAAAATGTTCCTGATTTTCCGTTTATATTACCGATGGAAGATGTACACGAAAACCGCTCTATTCCGGGTGAAATGTCGATATATGCTATAAAATCAGAACTTCTCCCACTTTCAATATCTTACTCAGTATTTTAACGAGAAAGAAATAGTTGATTGAAAATGAAGTATTTAAGGTTATTATCTAATCAATTATGTGTTTGCATCATTTTTATCGTATATATATGAATTAATACCAATGGACTGAAAATTCACAAATACGTGGAAAACGGCAAAATATTGCTTAATTCGATGATATTTTATTTAAATCACATGAAGGAAAAGGGGGATGATAAACGTCAAAAAATTGCTAAATTCGATGATTTTTCGTACGAAACAAAATGCAAGAAAACTTGCTTAAAATGCAATATTATGCGAAATTCTGAGATTTGAAGGCCAAATCACATATCGTGATACTATATGAAATAGTATCGAAATATTGGTAAAAATGAATATATTTACGTAATATCAAACTACATAAAAAACGTGAAAAAAGTCACTATTTAACCATATTTGAGGATTTTAACTTCAAATCATAGAGCGAGGTTTCGTATTATTTAGATCCAAGAAAAGACATATGACAATGTTGTTTCCAATACAAATGATAAAAATAAATGTGTTTTCATTTGAATTAACTAAAATGTTCCTGATTTTCCGTTTATATTACCGATGGAAGATGTACACGAAAATCGCTCTATTCCGGCTGAAACGTCGATATATGCAATAAAAACAGAACTTCTCCCCTTTTTAATATCTTACTCAGTATTTTAACGAGAAACAAATAGTTGATTGAAAATGAAGTATTTAAGTTTATTATCTAATCAATTATGTGTTTGCATCATTTTTATCGTATATATAATGAATTAATACCCATAGACTGAAAATTCACAGAAGGCCAAATCACATATCGTGATACTACATGAAATAGTATCGGAATATTGGTAAAAATGAATATATTTCCCTAATATCAAACTACATGATTAACGTGAAAAAGTCACTATTTTACCATATTTGAGGATTTTACCTTCAAATCATAGAGCGAGGTTTCGTATTATTTAGATCCAAGAAAAGACATATGACAATGTTGTTTCCAATACAAATGATAAAAATCAATATGTTTTCATTAGAATTAACTAAAATGTTCCTGATTTTCCGTTTATATTACCGATGGAAGATGTACACGTAAAACCGCTCTAATCCGGCTGAAACGTCGATATATGCAATAAAAACCGAACTTCTCCCCTTTTCAATATCTTACTCAGTATTTTAACGAGAAACACAAAGATGATGATTTAAATGAAGTATTTAAGGTTATTATCTAATCAATTATATGTTTGCATCATTTTTATCGTATATATATGAATTATAACCCATGGACGGAAAATTCAGAAAAACGTGGAAAACGGCAAAATATTGCCTAATTCGATGATATTTTCTTTAAATCACATGAAGAAAAAGGGGATGATAAACGTCAAAATATTGCTAAATTCGATGATTTTTCGTACGAAACAAAATGCAAGAAAACTTGCTTAAAATGCAATATTATGCGAAATTCTGAGATTTGAAGGCCAAATCACATATCGTGATACTACATGAAATAGTATCGGAATATTGGTAAAAATGAATATATTTGCCTAATATCAAACTACATGATTAACGTGAAAAAGTCACTATTTTACCATATTTGAGGATTTTTCCTTCAAATCATAGAGCGAGGTTTCGTATTATTTAGATCCAAGAAAAGACATATGACAATGTTGTTTCCAATACAAATGATAAAAATCAATGTGTTTTCATTAGAATTAACTAAAATGTTCCTGATTTTCCGTTTATATTTCCGATGGAAGATGTACACGAAAATCGCTCTATTCCGGCTGAAACGTCGTTATATGCAATAAAAACAGAACTTCTCCCCTTTTCAATATCTTACTCAGTATTTTAACGAGAAACAAATAGTTGATTGAAAATGAAGTATTTAAGGTTATTATCTAATCAATTATGTGTTTGCATCATTTTTATCGTATATATATGAATTAATAGCAATGGACTGAAAATTCACAAAAACGTGGAAAACGGCAAAATATTGCCTAATTCGATGATATTTTATTTAAATCACATGAAGGAAAAGGGGGATGATAAACGTCAAAAAATTGCTAAATTCGATGATTTTTCGTACGAAACAAAATGCAAGAAAACTTGCTTAAAATGCAATATTATGCGAAATTCTGAGATTTGAAGGCCAAATCACATATCGTGATACTATATGAAATAGTATCGAAATATTGGTAAAAATGAATATATTTACGTAATATCAAACTACATAAAAAACGTGAAAAAAGTCACTATTTAACCATATTTGAGGATTTTAACTTCAAATCATAGAGCGAGGTTTCGTATTATTTAGATCCAAGAAAAGACATATGACAATGTTGTTTCCAATACAAATGATAAAAATCAATGTGTTTTCATTAGAATTAACTAAAATGTTCCTGATTTTCCGTTTATATTACCGAAGGAAGATGTACACGAAAATCGCTCTATTCCGGCTGAAACGTCGATATATGCAATAAAAACAGAACTTCTCCCCTTTTTAATATCTTACTCAGTATTTTAACGAGAAACAAATAGTTGATTGAAAATGAAGTATTTAAGTTTATTATCTAATCAATTATGTGTTTGCATCATTTTTATCGTATATATAATGAATTAATACCCATAGACTGAAAATTCACAGAAGGCCAAATCACATATCGTGATACTACATGAAATAGTATCGAAATATTGGTAAAAATGAATATATTTCCCTAATATCAAACTACATGATTAACGTGAAAAAGTCACTATTTTACCATATTTGAGGATTTTACCTTCAAATCATAGAGCGAGGTTTCGTATTATTTAGATCCAAGAAAAGACATATGACAATGTTGTTTCCAATACAAATGATAAAAATCAATGTGTTTTCATTAGAATTAACTAAAATGTTCCTGATTTTCCATTTATATTACCAATGGAAGATGTACACGTAAAACCGCTCTATTCCGGCTGAAATGTCGATATATGCAATAAAAACAGAACTTCTCCCCTTTTCAATATCTTACTCAGTATTTTAACGAGAAACAAATAGTTGATTGAAAATGAAGTATTTAAGGTTATTATCTAATCAATTATGTGTTTGCATCATTTTTATCGTATATATAATGAATTAATACCCATAGACTGAAAATTCACAAAAACGTGGAAAAACGGCAAAATATTGCCTAATTCGATGATATTTTGTTTAAATCAAATAAAGGAAAAGGGGATGATAAACGTCAAAATATTGGTAAATTCGATGATTTTTCGTACGAAATAAAATGCAAGAAAACTTGCTTAAAATGCAATATTATGCGAAATTCTGAGATTTGAAGGCCAAAACACATATCGTGATACTACATTAGTATCGGAATATTGGCAAAAATGAATATATTTGCCTAATATCAAACTACATGATTAACGTGAAAAAGTCACTATTTTACCATATTTGAGGATTTTTCCTTCAAATCATAGGGCGAGGTTTCGTATTATTTATATCCAAGAAAAGACATATGACAATGTTGTTTCCAATACAAATGATAAAAATCAATATGTTTTCATTAGAATTAACTAAAATGTTCCTGATTTTCCGTTTATATTACCGATGGAAGATGTACACGTAAAACCGCTCTAATCCGGCTGAAACGTCGATATATGCAATAAAAACCGAACTTCTCCCCTTTTCAATATCTTACTCAGTATTTTAACGAGAAACACAAAGATGATGATTTAAATGAAGTATTTAAGGTTATTATCTAATCAATTATATGTTTGCATCATTTTTATCGTATATATATGAATTATAACCCATGGACGGAAAATTCAGAAAAACGTGGAAAACGGCAAAATATTGCCTAATTCGATGATATTTTCATTAAATCACATGAAGAAAAAGGGGATGATAAACGTCAAAATATTGCTAAATTCGATGATTTTTCGTACGAAACAAAATGCAAGAAAACTTGCTTAAAATGCAATATTATGCGAAATTCTGAGATTTGAAGGCCAAATCACATATCGTGATACTACATGAAATAGTATCGGAATATTGGTAAAAATGAATATATTTGCCTAATATCAAACTACATGATTAACGTGAAAAAGTCACTATTTTACCATATTTGAGGATTTTTCCTTCAAATCATAGAGCGAGGTTTCGTATTATTTAGATCCAAGAAAAGACATATGACAATGTTGTTTCCAATACAAATGATAAAAATCAATGTGTTTTCATTAGAATTAACTAAAATGTTCCTGATTTTCCGTTTATATTTCCGATGGAAGATGTACACGAAAATCGCTCTATTCCGGCTGAAACGTCGTTATATGCAATAAAAACAGAACTTCTCCCCTTTTCAATATCTTACTCAGTATTTTAACGAGAAACAAATAGTTGATTGAAAATGAAGTATTTAAGGTTATTATCTAATCAATTATGTGTTTGCATCATTTTTATCGTATATATATGAATTAATAGCAATGGACTGAAAATTCACAAAAACGTGGAAAACGGCAAAATATTGCCTAATTCGATGATATTTTATTTAAATCACATGAAGGAAAAGGGGGATGATAAACGTCAAAAAATTGCTAAATTCGATGATTTTTCGTACGAAACAAAATGCAAGAAAACTTGCTTAAAATGCAATATTATGCGAAATTCTGAGATTTGAAGGCCAAATCACATATCGTGATACTATATGAAATAGTATCGAAATATTGGTAAAAATGAATATATTTACGTAATATCAAACTACATAAAAAACGTGAAAAAGTCACTATTTAACCATATTTGAGGATTTTAACTTCAAATCATAGAGCGAGGTTTCGTATTATTTAGATCCAAGAAAAGACATATGACAATGTTGTTTCCAATACAAATGATAAAAATCAATGTGTTTTCATTAGAATTAACTAAAATGTTCCTGATTTTCCGTTTATATTACCGAAGGAAGATGTACACGAAAATCGCTCTATTCCGGCTGAAACGTCGATATATGCAATAAAAACAGAACTTCTCCCCTTTTTAATATCTTACTCAGTATTTTAACGAGAAACAAATAGTTGATTGAAAATGAAGTATTTAAGTTTATTATCTAATCAATTATGTGTTTGCATCATTTTTATCGTATATATAATGAATTAATACCCATAGACTGAAAATTCACAGAAGGCCAAATCACATATCGTGATACTACATGAAATAGTATCGAAATATTGGTAAAAATGAATATATTTCCCTAATATCAAACTACATGATTAACGTGAAAAAGTCACTATTTTACCATATTTGAGGATTTTACCTTCAAATCATAGAGCGAGGTTTCGTATTATTTAGATCCAAGAAAAGACATATGACAATGTTGTTTCCAATACAAATGATAAAAATCAATGTGTTTTCATTAGAATTAACTAAAATGTTCCTGATTTTCCATTTATATTACCAATGGAAGATGTACACGTAAAACCGCTCTATTCCGGCTGAAATGTCGATATATGCAATAAAAACAGAACTTCTCCCCTTTTCAATATCTTACTCAGTATTTTAACGAGAAACAAATAGTTGATTGAAAATGAAGTATTTAAGGTTATTATCTAATCAATTATGTGTTTGCATCATTTTTATCGTATATATAATGAATTAATACCCATAGACTGAAAATTCACAAAAACGTGGAAAAACGGCAAAATATTGCCTAATTCGATGATATTTTGTTTAAATCAAATAAAGGAAAAGGGGATGATAAACGTCAAAATATTGGTAAATTCGATGATTTTTCGTACGAAATAAAATGCAAGAAAACTTGCTTAAAATGCAATATTATGCGAAATTCTGAGATTTGAAGGCCAAAACACATATCGTGATACTACATTAGTATCGGAATATTGGCAAAAATGAATATATTTGCCTAATATCAAACTACATGATTAACGTGAAAAAGTCACTATTTTACCATATTTGAGGATTTTTCCTTCAAATCATAGGGCGAGGTTTCGTATTATTTATATCCAAGAAAAGACATATGACAATGTTGTTTCCAATACAAATGATAAAAATCAATGTGTTTTCATTAGAATTAACTAAAATGTTCCTGATTTTCCGTTTATATTACCGATGGAAGATGTACATGAAAACCGCTCTATTCCGGGTGAAATGTCGATATATGCTATAAAATCAGAACTTCTCCCACTTTCAATATCTTACTCAGTATTTTAACGAGAAAGAAATAGTTGATTGAAAATGAAGTATTTAAGGTTATTATCTAATCAATTATGTGTTTGCATCATTTTTTTCGTATATATAATGAATTAATACCCATAGACTGAAAATTTACAAAAACGTGGAAAAACGGCAAAATATTGCCTAATTCGATGATATTTTGTTTAAATCAAATAAAGGAAAAGGGGATGATAAACGTCAAAATATTGGTAAATTCGATGATTTTTCGTACGAAACAAAATGCAAGAAAACTTGCTTAAAATGCAATATTATGCGAAATTCTGAGATTTGAAGGCCAAATCACATATCGTGATACTACATTAGTATCGGAATATTGGTAAAAATTAATATATTTACGTAATATCAAACTACATGAAAAACTTGAAAAAAGTCACTATTTAACCATATTTGAGTATTTTAACTTCAAATCATAGAGGGAGGTTTCGTATTATTTTGATCCAAGAAAAGACATATGACAATGTTGTTTCCAATACAAATGATAAAAATCAATGTGTTTTCATTAGAATTAACTAAAATGTTCCTGATTTTCCGTTTATATTACCGATGGAAGATGTACACGAAAATCGCTCTATTCCGGCTGAAACGCCGATATATGCAATAAAAACAGAACTTCTCCCCTTTTCAATATTTTACTCGGTATTTTAACGAGAAAGAAATAGTTGATTGAAAATGAAGTATTTAAGGTTATTATCTAATCAATTATGTGTTTGCATCATTTTTATCGTATATATAATGAATTAATACCCATAGACTGAAAATCCACAAAAACGTGGAAAAACGGCAAAATATTGCCTAATTCGATGATATTTTGTTTAAATCAAATAAAGGAAAAGGGGATGATAAACGTCAAAATATTGGTAAATTCGATGATTTTTCGTACGAAATAAAATGCAAGAAAACTTGCTTAAAATGCAATAATATGCGAAATTCTGAGATTTGAAGGCCAAAACACATATCGTGATACTACATTAGTATCGGAATATTGGCAAAAATGAATATATTTGCCTAATATCAAACTACATGATTAACGTGAAAAAGTCACTATTTTACCATATTTGAGGATTTTTCCTTCAAATCATAGGGCGAGGATTCGTATTATTTATATCCAAGAAAAGACATATGACAATGTTGTTTCCAATACAAATGATAAAAATCAATGTGTTTTCATTAGAATTAACTAAAATGTTCCTGATTTTCCGTTTATATTACCGATGGAAGATGTACACGAAAACCGCTCTATTCCGGGTGAAATGTCGATATATGCTATAAAATCAGAACTTCTCCCACTTTCAATATCTTACTCAGTATTTTAACGAGAAAGAAATAGTTGATTGAAAATGAAGTATTTAAGGTTATTATCTAATCAATTATGTGTTTGCATCATTTTTTTCGTATATATAATGAATTAATACCCATAGAGTGAAAATTTACAAAAACGTCGAAAAACGGCAAAATATTGCCTAATTCGATGATATTTTGTTTAAATCAAATAAAGGAAAAGGGGATGATAAACGTCAAAATATTGGTAAATTCGATGATTTTTCGTACGAAACAAAATGGAAGAAAACTTGCTTAAAATGCAATATTATGCGAAATTCTGAGATTTGAAGGCCAAATCACATATCGTGATACTACATTAGTATCGGAATATTGGTAAAAATGAATATATTTACGTAATATCAAACTACATGAAAAACTTGAAAAAAGTCACTATTTAACCATATTTGAGTATTTTAACTTCAAATCATAGAGGGAGGTTTCGTATTATTTTGATCCAAGAAAAGACATATGACAATGTTGTTTCCAATACAAATGATAAAAATCAATGTGTTTTCATTAGAATTAACTAAAATGTTCCTGATTTTCCGTTTATATTACCGATGGAAGATGTACACGAAAATCGCTCTATTCCGGCTGAAACGCCGATATATGCAATAAAAACAGAACTTCTCCCCTTTTCAATATTTTACTCGGTATTTTAACGAGAAAGAAATAGTTGATTGAAAATGAAGTATTTAAGGTTATTATCTAATCAATTATGTGTTTGCATCATTTTTATCGTATATATAATGAATTAATACCCATAGACTGAAAATTCACAAAAACGTGGAAAAAGGCAAAATATTGCCTAATTCGAAGATATTTTGTTTAAATCAAATAAAGGAAAAGGGGATGATAAACGTCAAAATATTGCTAAATTCGATGATTTTTCGTACGAAACAAAATGCAAGAAAACTTGCTTAAAATGCAATATTATGCGAAATTCTGAGATTTGAAGGCCAAATCACATATCGTGATACTACATGAAATAGTATCGAAATATTGGTAAAAATGAATATATTTGCGTAATATCAAACTACATGATTAACGTGAAAAAGTCACTATTTTACCATATTTGAGGATTTTACCTTCAAATCATAGAGCGAGGTTTCGTATTATTTAGTTCCAAGAAAAGACATATGACAATGTTGTTTCCAATACAAATGCAAAAAAACAATGTGTTTTCATTAGAAATAACTAAAATGTTCTTGATTTTCCGTTTATATTAACGAGGGAAGATGTACACGTAAAACCACTCTAATCCGGCTGAAACGTCGATATATGCAATAAATACCGAAGTTCTCCCCTTTTCAATATCTTACTCAGTATTTAACCGACAAACAAATAGATGATTGAAAATGAAGTATTTAAGGTTATTATCTAATCAATTATGTGTTTGCCTCATTTTTATCGTATATATATGAATTAATAATCATGGACTGAAAATTCACAAAAAAGTAGAAAACGGCAAAATATTGCCTAATTCGATGATATTTTGTTTAAATCACATGAAGAAAAGGTGGATGATAAACGTCAAAATATTGCTAAATTCGATGATTTTTCGTACGAATCAAAATGCAAGAAAACTTGCTTAAAATGCAATATTATGCGAAATTCTGAGATTTGAAGGCCAAATCACATATCGTGATACTACATGAAATAGTATCGGAATATTGGTAAAAATGAATATATTTGCCTAATATCAAACTACATGATTAACGTGAAAAAGTCACTATTTTACCATATTTGAGGATTTTTCCTTCAAATCATAGAGCGAGGTTTCGTATTATTTAGATCCAAGAAAAGACATATGACAATGTTATTTCCAATACAAATGATAAAAATCAATGTGTTTTCATTAGAATTAAGTAAAATGTTCCTGATTTTCCGTTTATATTACCGATGGAAGTTGTACACGAAAACCGCTCTATTCCGGCTGAAACGTCGATATATGCAATAAAATCAGAACTTCTCTCCCTTTTAATATCTTACTCAGTATTTTAACGAGAAGGAAATAGTTGATTGAAAATGAAGTATTTAAGGTTATTATCTAATCAATTATGTGTTTGCATCATTTTTATCGTATATATATGAATTAATACCCATGGACTAAAAATTCACAAAAACGTGGAAAACGGCAAAATATTGCCTAATTCGATGATATTTTGTTTAAATCACATAAAGGAAAAGGGGGTGATAAACGTCAAAATATTGCTAAATTCGATGATTTTTCGTACGAAACCAAATGCAAGAAAACTTGCTTAAAATGCAATATTATGCGAAATTCTGAGATTTGAAGGCCAAATCACATATCGTGATACTACATGATATAGTATCGAAATATTGGTAAAAATGAATATATTTGCGTAATATCAAACTACATTATTAACGTGAAAAAGTCACTATTTTACCATATTTGAGGATTTTACCTTCAAATCATAGAGCGAGGTTTCGTATTATTTAGTTCCAAGAAAAGACATATGACAATGTTGTTTCCAATAAAAATGATAAAAATAATGTGTTTTCATTAGAAATAACTAAAATGTTCCTGATTTTCCGTTTATATTTCCGATGGAAGATGTACACGAAAATCGCTCTATTCCGGCTGAAACGTCGATATATGCAATAAAAACAGAACTTCTCCCCTTTTCAATATCTTACTCAGTATTTTAACGAGAAACAAATAGTTGATTGAAAATGAAGTATTTAAGGTTATTATCTAATCAATTATGTGTTTGCATCATTTTTATCGTATATATATGAATTAATAGCAATGGACTGAAAATTCACAAAAACGTGGAAAACGGCAAAATATTGCCTAATTCGATGATATTTTATTTAAATCACATGAAGGAAAAGGGGGATGATAAACGTCAAAAAATTGCTAAATTCGATGATTTTTCGTACGAAACAAAATGCAAGAAAACTTGCTTAAAATGCAATATTATGCGAAATTCTGAGATTTGAAGGCCAAATCACATATCGTGATACTATATGAAATAGTATCGAAATATTGGTAAAAATGAATATATTTACGTAATATCAAACTACATAAAAACCGTGAAAAAAGTCACTATTTAACCATATTTGAGGATTTTAACTTCAAATCATAGAGCGAGGTTTCGTATTATTTAGATCCAAGAAAAGACATATGACAATGTTGTTTCCAATACAAATGATAAAAATCAATGTGTTTTCATTAGAATTAACTAAAATGTTCCTGATTTTCCGTTTATATTACCGATGGAAGATGTACACGTAAAACCGCTCTAATCCGGCTGAAACGTCGATATATGCAATAAAAACCGAACTTCTCCCCTTTTCAATATCTTACTCAGTATTTTAACGAGAAAACAAAGATGATGATTTAAATGAAGTATTTAAGGTTATTATCTAATCAATTATATGTTTGCATCATTTTTATCGTATATATATGAATTATAACCCATGGACGGAAAATTCACAAAAACGTGGAAAACGGCAAAATATTGCCTAATTCGATGATATTTTGTTTAAATCACATGAAGAAAAAGGGGATGATAAACGTCAAAATATTGCTAAATTCGATGATTTTTCGTACGAAACAAAATGCTAGAAAACCTGCTTAAAATGCAATATTATGCGAAATTCTGAGATTTGAAGGCCAAATCACATATCGTGATACTACATGAAATAGTATCGGAATATTGGTAAAAATGAATATATTTGCCTAATATCAAACTACATGATTAACGTGAAAAAGTCACTATTTTACCATATTTGAGGATTTTTCCTTCAAATCATAGAGCGAGGTTTCGTATTATTTAGATCCAAGAAAAGACATATGACAATGTTGTTTCCAATACAAATGATAAAAATCAATGTGTTTTCATTAGAATTAACTAAAATGTTCCTGATTTTCCGTTTATATTTCCGATGGAAGATGTACACGAAAATCGCTCTATTCCGGCTGAAACGTCGATATATGCAATAAAAACAGAACTTCTCCCCTTTTCAATATCTTACTCAGTATTTTAACGAGAAACAAATAGTTGATTGAAAATGAAGTATTTAAGGTTATTATCTAATCAATTATGTGTTTGCATCATTTTTATCGTATATATATGAATTAATAGCAATGGACTGAAAATTCACAAAAACGTGGAAAACGGCAAAATATTGCCTAATTCGATGATATTTTATTTAAATCACATGAAGGAAAAGGGGGATGATAAACGTCAAAAAATTGCTAAATTCGATGATTTTTCGTACGAAACAAAATGCAAGAAAACTTGCTTAAAATGCAATATTATGCGAAATTCTGAGATTTGAAGGCCAAATCACATATCGTGATACTATATGAAATAGTATCGAAATATTGGTAAAAATGAATATATTTACGTAATATCAAACTACATAAAAACCGTGAAAAAAGTCACTATTTAACCATATTTGAGGATTTTAACTTCAAATCATAGAGCGAGGTTTCGTATTATTTAGATCCAAGAAAAGACATATGACAATGTTGTTTCCAATACAAATGATAAAAATCAATGTGTTTTCATTAGAATTAACTAAAATGTTCCTGATTTTCCGTTTATATTACCGATGGAAGATGTACACGAAAATCGCTCTATTCCGGCTGAAACGTCGATATATGTAATAAAAACAGAACTTCTCCCCTTTTTAATATCTTACTCAGTATTTTAACGAGAAACAAATAGTTGATTGAAAATGAAGTATTTAAGTTTATTATCTAATCAATTATGTGTTTGCATCATTTTTATCGTATATATAATGAATTAATACCCATAGACTGAAAATTCACAGAAGGCCAAATCACATATCGTGATACTACATGAAATAGTATCGGAATATTGGTAAAAATGAATATATTTCCCTAATATCAAACTACATGATTAACGTGAAAAAGTCACTATTTTACCATATTTGAGGATTTTACCTTCAAATCATAGAGCGAGGTTTCGTATTATTTAGATCCAAGAAAAGACATATGACAATGTTGTTTCCAATACAAATGATAAAAATCAATGTGTTTTCATTAGAATTAACTAAAATGTTCCTGATTTTCCGTTTATATTACCGATGGAAGATGTACACGTAAAACCGCTCTAATCCGGCTGAAACGTCGATATATGCAATAAAAACCGAACTTCTCCCCTTTTCAATATCTTACTCAGTATTTTAACGAGAAAACAAAGATGATGATTTAAATGAAGTATTTAAGGTTATTATCTAATCAATTATATGTTTGCATCATTTTTATCGTATATATATGAATTATAACCCATGGACGGAAAATTCTCAAAAACGTGGAAAACGGCAAAATATTGCCTAATTCGATGATATTTTGTTTAAATCACATGAAGAAAAAGGGGATGATAAACGTCAAAATATTGCTAAATTCGATGATTTTTCGTACGAAACAAAATGCTAGAAAACTTGCTTAAAATGCAATATTATGCGAAATTCTGAGATTTGAAGGCCAAATCACATATCGTGATACTACATGAAATAGTATCGAAATATTGGTAAAAATGAATATATTTGCCTAATATCAAACTACATGATTAACGTGAAAAAGTCACTATTTTACCATATTTGAGGATTTTTCCTTCAAATCATAGAGCGAGGTTTCGTATTATTTAGATCCAAGAAAAGACATATGACAATGTTGTTTCCAATACAAATGATAAAAATCAATGTGTTTTCATTAGAATTAACTAAAATGTTCCTGATTTTCCGTTTATATTTCCGATGGAAGATGTACACGAAAATCGCTCTATTCCGGCTGAAACGTCGTTATATGCAATAAAAACAGAACTTCTCCCCTTTTCAATATCTTACTCAGTATTTTAACGAGAAACAAATAGTTGATTGAAAATGAAGTATTTAAGGTTATTATCTAATCAATTATGTGTTTGCATCATTTTTATCGTATATATATGAATTAATAGCAATGGACTGAAAATTCACAAAAACGTGGAAAACGGCAAAATATTGCCTAATTCGATGATATTTTATTTAAATCACATGAAGGAAAAGGGGGATGATAAACGTCAAAAAATTGCTAAATTCGATGATTTTTCGTACGAAACAAAATGCAAGAAAACTTGCTTAAAATGCAATATTATGCGAAATTCTGAGATTTGAAGGCCAAATCACATATCGTGATACTATATGAAATAGTATCGAAATATTGGTAAAAATGAATATATTTACGTAATATCAAACTACATAAAAACCGTGAAAAAAGTCACTATTTAACCATATTTGAGGATTTTAACTTCAAATCATAGAGCGAGGTTTCGTATTATTTAGATCCAAGAAAAGACATATGACAATGTTGTTTCCAATACAAATGATAAAAATCAATGTGTTTTCATTAGAATTAACTAAAATGTTCCTGATTTTCCGTTTATATTACCGATGGAAGATGTACACGAAAATCGCTCTATTCCGGCTGAAACGTCGATATATGTAATAAAAACAGAACTTCTCCCCTTTTTAATATCTTACTCAGTATTTTAACGAGAAACAAATAGTTGATTGAAAATGAAGTATTTAAGTTTATTATCTAATCAATTATGTGTTTGCATCATTTTTATCGTATATATAATGAATTAATACCCATAGACTGAAAATTCACAAAAGGCCAAATCACATATCGTGATACTACATGAAATAGTATCGGAATATTGGTAAAAATGAATATATTTCCCTAATATCAAACTACATGATTAACGTGAAAAAGTCACTATTTTACCATATTTGAGGATTTTACCTTCAAATCATAGAGCGAGGTTTCGTATTATTTAGATCCAAGAAAAGACATATGACAATGTTGTTTCCAATACAAATGATAAAAATCAATGTGTTTTCATTAGAATTAACTAAAATGTTCCTGATTTTCCGTTTATATTACCGATGGAAGATGTACACGTAAAACCGCTCTAATCCGGCTGAAACGTCGATATATGCAATAAAAACCGAACTTCTCCCCTTTTCAATATCTTACTCAGTATTTTAACGAGAAAACAAAGATGATGATTTAAATGAAGTATTTAAGGTTATTATCTAATCAATTATATGTTTGCATCATTTTTATCGTATATATATGAATTATAACCCATGGACGGAAAATTCTCAAAAACGTGGAAAACGGCAAAATATTGCCTAATTCGATGATATTTTGTTTAAATCACATGAAGAAAAAGGGGATGATAAACGTCAAAATATTGCTAAATTCGATGATTTTTCGTACGAAACAAAATGCTAGAAAACTTGCTTAAAATGCAATATTATGCGAAATTCTGAGATTTGAAGGCCAAATCACATATCGTGATACTACATGAAATAGTATCGAAATATTGGTAAAATGAATATATTTGCCTAATATCAAACTACATGATTAACGTGAAAAAGTCACTATTTTACCATATTTGAGGATTTTTCCTTCAAATCATAGAGCGAGGTTTCGTATTATTTAGATCCAAGAAAAGACATATGACAATGTTGTTTCCAATACAAATGATAAAAATCAATGTGTTTTCATTAGAATTAACTAAAATGTTCCTGATTTTCCGTTTATATTTCCGATGGAAGATGTACACGAAAATCGCTCTATTCCGGCTGAAACGTCGTTATATGCAATAAAAACAGAACTTCTCCCCTTTTCAATATCTTACTCAGTATTTTAACGAGAAACAAATAGTTGATTGAAAATGAAGTATTTAAGGTTATTATCTAATCAATTATGTGTTTGCATCATTTTTATCGTATATATATGAATTAATAGCAATGGACTGAAAATTCACAAAAACGTGGAAAACGGCAAAATATTGCCTAATTCGATGATATTTTATTTAAATCACATGAAGGAAAAGGGGGATGATAAACGTCAAAAAATTGCTAAATTCGATGATTTTTCGTACGAAACAAAATGCAAGAAAACTTGCTTAAAATGCAATATTATGCGAAATTCTGAGATTTGAAGGCCAAATCACATATCGTGATACTATATGAAATAGTATCGAAATATTGGTAAAAATGAATATATTTACGTAATATCAAACTACATAAAAACCGTGAAAAAAGTCACTATTTAACCATATTTGAGGATTTTAACTTCAAATCATAGAGCGAGGTTTCGTATTATTTAGATCCAAGAAAAGACATATGACAATGTTGTTTCCAATACAAATGATAAAAATCAATGTGTTTTCATTAGAATTAACTAAAATGTTCCTGATTTTCCGTTTATATTACCGATGGAAGATGTACACGAAAATCGCTCTATTCCGGCTGAAACGTCGATATATGTAATAAAAACAGAACTTCTCCCCTTTTTAATATCTTACTCAGTATTTTAACGAGAAACAAATAGTTGATTGAAAATGAAGTATTTAAGTTTATTATCTAATCAATTATGTGTTTGCATCATTTTTATCGTATATATAATGAATTAATACCCATAGACTGAAAATTCACAGAAGGCCAAATCACATATCGTGATACTACATGAAATAGTATCGGAATATTGGTAAAAATGAATATATTTCCCTAATATCAAACTACATGATTAACGTGAAAAAGTCACTATTTTACCATATTTGAGGATTTTACCTTCAAATCATAGAGCGAGGTTTCGTATTATTTAGATCCAAGAAAAGACATATGACAATGTTGTTTCCAATACAAATGATAAAAATCAATGTGTTTTCATTAGAATTAACTAAAATGTTCCTGATTTTCCGTTTATATTACCGATGGAAGATGTACACGTAAAACCGCTCTAATCCGGCTGAAACGTCGATATATGCAATAAAAACCGAACTTCTCCCCTTTTCAATATCTTACTCAGTATTTTAACGAGAAAACAAAGATGATGATTTAAATGAAGTATTTAAGGTTATTATCTAATCAATTATATGTTTGCATCATTTTTATCGTATATATATGAATTATAACCCATGGACGGAAAATTCTCAAAAACGTGGAAAACGGCAAAATATTGCCTAATTCGATGATATTTTGTTTAAATCACATGAAGAAAAAGGGGATGATAAACGTCAAAATATTGCTAAATTCGATGATTTTTCGTACGAAACAAAATGCTAGAAAACTTGCTTAAAATGCAATATTATGCGAAATTCTGAGATTTGAAGGCCAAATCACATATCGTGATACTACATGAAATAGTATCGAAATATTGGTAAAAATGAATATATTTGCCTAATATCAAACTACATGATTAACGTGAAAAAGTCACTATTTTACCATATTTGAGGATTTTTCCTTCAAATCATAGAGCGAGGTTTCGTATTATTTAGATCCAAGAAAAGACATATGACAATGTTGTTTCCAATACAAATGATAAAAATCAATGTGTTTTCATTAGAATTAACTAAAATGTTCCTGATTTTCCGTTTATATTTCCGATGGAAGATGTACACGAAAATCGCTCTATTCCGGCTGAAACGTCGTTATATGCAATAAAAACAGAACTTCTCCCCTTTTCAATATCTTACTCAGTATTTTAACGAGAAACAAATAGTTGATTGAAAATGAAGTATTTAAGGTTATTATCTAATCAATTATGTGTTTGCATCATTTTTATCGTATATATATGAATTAATACCAATGGACTGAAAATTCACAAAAACGTGGAAAACGGCAAAATATTGCCTAATTCGATGATATTTTATTTAAATCACATGAAGGAAAAGGGGGATGATAAACGTCAAAAAATTGCTAAATTCGATGATTTTTCGTACGAAACAAAATGCAAGAAAACTTGCTTAAAATGCAATATTATGCGAAATTCTGAGATTTGAAGGCCAAATCACATATCGTGATACTACATGAAATAGTATCGAAATATTGGTAAAAATGAATATATTTACGTAATATCAAACTACATAAAAAACGTGAAAAAAGTCACTATTTAACCATATTTGAGGATTTTAACTTCAAATCATAGAGCGAGGTTTCGTATTATTTAGATCCAAGAAAAGACATATGACAATGTTGTTTCCAATACAAATGATAAAAATCAATGTGTTTTCATTAGAATTAACTAAAATGTTCCTGATTTTTCATTTATATTACCAATGGAAGATGTACACGTAAAACCGCTCTATTCCGGCTGAAACGTCGATATATGCAATAAAAACAGAACTTCTCCCCTTTTCAATATCTTACTCAGTATTTTAACGAGAAACAAATAGTTGATTGAAAATGAAGTATTTAAGGTTATTATCTAATCAATTATGTGTTTGCATCATTTTTATCGTATATATAATGAATTAATACCCATAGACTGAAAATTCACAAAAACGTGGAAAAACGGCCAAATATTGCCTAATTCGATGATATTTTGTTTAAATCAAATAAAGGAAAAGGGGATGATAAACGTCAAAATATTGGTAAATTTGATGATTTTTCGTACGAAACAAAATGCAAGAAAACTTGCTTAAAATGCAATATTATGCGAAATTCTGAGATTTGAAGGCCAAATCACATATCGTGATACTACATGAAATAGTATCGAAATATTGGTAAAAATGAATATATTTGCGTAATATCAAACTACATGATTAACGTGAAAAAGTCACTATTTTACCATATTTGAGGATTTTACCTTCAAATCATAGAGCGAGGTTTTGTATTATTTAGTTCTAAGAAAAGACATGACAATGTTGTTTCCAATACAAATGATAAAAAACAATGTGTTTTCATTAGAATTAACTATGATGTTCTTGATTTTCCGTTTATATTAACGAGGGAAGATGTACACGTAAAACCGCTATAATCCGGCTGAAACGTCGATACATGCAATAAAAACCTAACTTCTCCCCTTTTCAATATCTTACTCAGTATTTTAAGGACAAACAAATAGATGATTGAAAATGAAGTATTTAAGGTTATTATCTAATCAATTATGTGTTTGCCTCATTTTTATCGTATATATATGAATAATTACCCATGGACTGAAAATTCACAAAAACGTGGAAAACGGCAAAATATTGCCTAATTCGATGATATTTTGTTTAAATCACATGAAAAAAAGGGGATGATAAACGTCAAAATATTGGTAAATTCGATGATTTTTCGTACGAAACAAAATGCAAGAAAATTTGCTTAAAATGCAATATTATGCGAAATTCTGAGATTTGAAGGCCAAATCACATATCGTGATACTACATTAGTATCGGAATATTGGTAAAAATGAATATATTTGCCTAATATCAAACTACATGATTAACGTGAATAAGTCACTATTTTACCATATTTGAGGATTTTTCCTTCAAATCATAGAGCGAGGTTTCGTATTATTTATATCCAAGAAAAGACATATGACAATGTTGTTTCTAATACAAATGATAAAAATCAATGTGCTTTCATTAGAATTAACTATAATGTTCCTGATTTTCCGTTTATATTACCGATGGAAGATGTACACGAAAATCGCTCTGTTCAGGCTGAAACGTCGATATATGCTATAAAATCAGAACTTCTCCCACTTTCAATATCTTACTCAGTATTTTAAAGAGAAAGAAATAGTTGATTGAAAATGAAGTATTTAAGGTTATTATCTAATCAATTATGTGTTTGCATCATTTTTATCGTATATATAATGAATTAATACCCATAGACTGAAAATTCACAAAAACGTGGAAAAACGGCCAAATATTGCCTAATTCGATGATATTTTGTTTAAATCACATGAAGGAAAAGGAGATGATAAACGTCAAAATATTGCTAAATTCGGTGATTTTTCGTACGAAACAAAATGCAAGAAAACTTGTTTAAAATGCAATATTATGCGAAATTCTGAGATTTGAAGGCCAAATTACATATCGTGATACTACATGAAATAGTATCGAAATATTGGTAAAAATGAATATATTTACGTAATATCAAACTACATGAAAAACGTGAAAAAATCACTATTTAACCATATATGAGGATTTTAACTTCAAATCATAGAGCGAGGTTTCGTATTATTTAGATCCAAGAAAAGACATATGACAATGTTGTTTCCAATACAAATGATAAAAATCAATGTGTTTTCATTAGAATTAACTAAAATGTTCCTGATTTTCCGTTTATATTACCGATGGAAGATGTACACGAAAATCGCTCTGTTCAGGCTGAAACGTCGATATATGCAATAAAAACCGAACTTCTCCCCTTTTCAATATCTTACTCAGTATTTTAACGAGAAACACAAAGTTGATGATTTAAATGAAGTATTTAAGGTTATTATCTAATCAATTATATGTTTGCATCATTTTTATCGTATATATATGAATTATAACCCATGGACGGAAAATTCACAAAAACGTGAAAAACGGCAAAATATTGCCTAATTCGATGATATTTTGTTTAAATCACATGAAGGAAAAGGAGATGATAAACGTCAAAATATTGCTAAATTCGATGATTTTTCGTACGAAACAAAATGTAAGAAAACGTGTTTAAAATGCAGTATTATGCGAAATTCTGAGATTTGAAGGCCAAATTACATATCGTGATACTACATGAAATAGTATCGAAATATTGGTAAAAATGAATATATTTACGTAATATCAAACGACATGAAAAACGTGAAAAAATCACTATTTAACCATATTTGAGGATTTTAACTTCAAATCATAGAGCGAGGTTTCGTATTATTTAGATCCAAGAAAAGACATATGACAATGTTGTTTCCAATACAAATGATAAAAATCAATGTGTTTTCATTAGAATTAACTAAAATGTTCCTGATTTTCCATTTATATTACCAATGGAAGATGTACACGTAAAACCGCTCTATTCCGGCTGAAATGTCGATATATGCAATAAAAACAGAACTTCTCCCCTTTTCAATATCTTACTCAGTATTTTAACGAGAAACAAATAGTTGATTGAAAATGAAGTATTTAAGGTTATTATCTAATCAATTATGTGTTTGCATCATTTTTATCGTATATATAATGAATTAATACCCATAGACTGAAAATTCACAAAAACGTGGAAAAACGGCAAAATATTGCCTAATTCGATGATATTTTGTTTAAATCAAATAAAGGAAAAGGGGATGATAAACGTCAAAATATTGGTAAATTCGATGATTTTTCGTACGAAATAAAATGCAAGAAAACTTGCTTAAAATGCAATATTATGCGAAATTCTGAGATTTGAAGGCCAAAACACATATCGTGATACTACATTAGTATCGGAATATTGGCAAAAATGAATATATTTGCCTAATATCAAACTACATGATTAACGTGAAAAAGTCACTATTTTACCATATTTGAGGATTTTTCCTTCAAATCATAGGGCGAGGTTTCGTATTATTTATATCCAAGAAAAGACATATGACAATGTTGTTTCCAATACAAATGATAAAAATCAATGTGTTTTCATTAGAATTAACTAAAATGTTCCTGATTTTCCGTTTATATTACCGATGGAAGATGTACACGAAAACCGCTCTATTCCGGGTGAAATGTCGATATATGCTATAAAATCAGAACTTCTCCCACTTTTAATATCTTACTCAGTATTTTAACGAGAAAGAAATAGTTGATTGAAAATGAAGTATTTAAGGTTATTATCTAATCAATTATGTGTTTGCATCATTTTTTTCGTATATATAATGAATTAATACCCATAGACTGAAAATTTACAAAAACGTGGAAAAACGGCAAAATATTGCCTAATTCGATGATATTTTGTTTAAATCAAATAAAGGAAAAGGGGATGATAAACGTCAAAATATTGGTAAATTCGATGATTTTTCGTACGAAACAAAATGCAAGAAAACTTGCTTAAAATGCAATATTATGCGAAATTCTGAGATTTGAAGGCCAAATCACATATCGTGATACTACATTAGTATCGGAATATTGGTAAAAATGAATATATTTACGTAATATCAAACTACATGAAAAACTTGAAAAAAGTCACTATTTAACCATATTTGAGTATTTTAACTTCAAATCATAGAGGGAGGTTTCGTATTATTTTGATCCAAGAAAAGACATATGACAATGTTGTTTCCAATACAAATGATAAAAATCAATGTGTTTTCATTAGAATTAACTAAAATGTTCCTGATTTTCCGTTTATATTACCGATGGAAGATGTACACGAAAATCGCTCTATTCCGGCTGAAACGCCGATATATGCAATAAAAACAGAACTTCTCCCCTTTTCAATATTTTACTCGGTATTTTAACGAGAAAGAAATAGTTGATTGAAAATGAAGTATTTAAGGTTATTATCTAATCAATTATGTGTTTGCATCATTTTTATCGTATATATAATGAATTAATACCCATAGACTGAAAATTCACAAAAACGTGGAAAAAGGCAAAATATTGCCTAATTCGAAGATATTTTGTTTAAATCAAATAAAGGAAAAGGGGATGATAAACGTCAAAATATTGCTAAATTCGATGATTTTTCGTACGAAACAAAATGCAAGAAAACTTGCTTAAAATGCAATATTATGCGAAATTCTGAGATTTGAAGGCCAAATCACATATCGTGATACTACATGAAATAGTATCGAAATATTGGTAAAAATGAATATATTTGCGTAATATCAAACTACATGATTAACGTGAAAAAGTCACTATTTTACCATATTTGAGGATTTTACCTTCAAATCATAGAGCGAGGTTTCGTATTATTTAGTTCCAAGAAAAGACATATGACAATGTTGTTTCCAATACAAATGCAAAAAAACAATGTGTTTTCATTAGAAATAACTAAAATGTTCTTGATTTTCCGTTTATATTAACGAGGGAAGATGTACACGTAAAACCACTCTAATCCGGCTGAAACGTCGATATATGCAATAAATACCGAAGTTCTCCCCTTTTCAATATCTTACTCAGTATTTAACCGACAAACAAATAGATGATTGAAAATGAAGTATTTAAGGTTATTATCTAATCAATTATGTGTTTGCCTCATTTTTATCGTATATATATGAATTAATAATCATGGACTGAAAATTCACAAAAAAGTGGAAAACGGCAAAATATTGCCTAATTCGATGATATTTTGTTTAAATCACATGAAGAAAAGGTGGATGATAAACGTCAAAATATTGCTAAATTCGATGATATTTCGTACGAATCAAAATGCAAGAAAACTTGCTTAAAATGCAATATTATGCGAAATTCTGAGATTTGAAGGCCAAATCACATATCGTGATACTACATGAAATAGTATCGGAATATTGGTAAAAATGAATATATTTGCCTAATATCAAACTACATGATTAACGTGAAAAAGTCACTATTTTACCATATTTGAGGATTTTTCCTTCAAATCATAGAGCGAGGTTTCGTATTATTTAGATCCAAGAAAAGACATATGACAATGTTATTTCCAATACAAATGATAAAAATCAATGTGTTTTCATTAGAATTAAGTAAAATGTTCCTGATTTTCCGTTTATATTACCGATGGAAGATGTACACGAAAACCGCTCTATTCCGGCTGAAACGTCGATATATGCAATAAAATCAGAACTTCTCTCCCTTTTAATATCTTACTCAGTATTTTAACGAGAAGGAAATAGTTGATTGAAAATGCAGTATTTAAGGTTATTATCTAATCAATTATGTGTTTGCATCATTTTTATCGTATATATATGAATTAATACCCATGGACTAAAAATTCACAAAAACGTGGAAAACGGCAAAATATTGCCTAATTCGATGATATTTTGTTTAAATCACATAAAGGAAAAGGGGGTGATAAACGTCAAAATATTGCTAAATTCGATGATTTTTCGTACGAAACCAAATGCAAGAAAACTTGCTTAAAATGCAATATTATGCGAAATTCTGAGATTTGAAGGCCAAATCACATATCGAGATACTACATGATATAGTATCGAAATATTGGTAAAAATGAATATATTTGCGTAATATCAAACTACATTATTAACGTGAAAAAGTCACTATTTTACCATATTTGAGGATTTTACCTTCAAATCATAGAGCGAGGTTTCGTATTATTTAGTTCCAAGAAAAGACATATGACAATGTTGTTTCCAATAAAAATGATAAAAAACAATGTGTTTTCATTAGAAATAACTAAAATGTTCCTGATTTTCCGTTTATATTTCCGATGGAAGATGTACACGAAAATCGCTCTATTCCGGCTGAAACGTCGATATATGCAATAAAAACAGAACTTCTCCCCTTTTCAATATCTTACTCAGTATTTTAACGAGAAACAAATAGTTGATTGAAAATGAAGTATTTAAGGTTATTATCTAATCAATTATGTGTTTGCATCATTTTTATCGTATATATATGAATTAATAGCAATGGACTGAAAATTCACAAAAACGTGGAAAACGGCAAAATATTGCCTAATTCGATGATATTTTATTTAAATCACATGAAGGAAAAGCGGGATGATAAACGTCAAAAAATTGCTAAATTCGATGATTTTTCGTACGAAACAAAATGCAAGAAAAATTGCTTAAAATGCAATATTATGCGAAATTCTGAGATTTGAAGGCCAAATCACATATCGTGATACTATATGAAATAGTATCGAAATATTGGTAAAAATGAATATATTTACGTAATATCAAACTACATAAAAACCGTGAAAAAAGTCACTATTTAACCATATTTGAGGATTTTAACTTCAAATCATAGAGCGAGGTTTCGTATTATTTAGATCCAAGAAAAGACATATGACAATGTTGTTTCCAATACAAATGATAAAAATCAATGTGTTTTCATTAGAATTAACTAAAATGTTCCTGATTTTCCGTTTATATTACCGATGGAAGATGTACACGAAAATCGCTCTATTCCGGCTGAAACGTCGAAATATGCAATAAAAACAGAACTTCTCCCCTTTTTAATATCTTACTCAGTATTTTAACGAGAAACAAATAGTTGATTGAAAATGAAGTATTTAAGTTTATTATCTAATCAATTATGTGTTTGCATCATTTTTATCGTATATATAATGAATTAATACCCATAGACTGAAAATTCACAGAAGGCCAAATCACATATCGTGATACTACATGAAATAGTATCGGAATATTGGTAAAAATGAATATATTTCCCTAATATCAAACTACATGATTAACGTGAAAAAGTCACTATTTTACCATATTTGAGGATTTTACCTTCAAATCATAGAGCGAGGTTTCGTATTATTTAGATCCAAGAAAAGACATGACAATGTTGTTTCCAATACAAATGATAAAAATCAATGTGTTTTCATTAGAATTAACTAAAATGTTCCTGATTTTCCGTTTATATTACCGATGGAAGATGTACACGTAAAACCGCTCTAATCCGGCTGAAACGTCGATATATGCAATAAAAACCGAACTTCTCCCCTTTTCAATATCTTACTCAGTATTTTAACGAGAAAACAAAGATGATGATTTAAATGAAGTATTTAAGGTTATTATCTAATCAATTATATGTTTGCATCATTTTTATCGTATATATATGAATTATAACCCATGGACGGAAAATTCACAAAAACGTGGAAAACGGCAAAATATTGCCTAATTCGATGATATTTTGTTTAAATCACATGAAGAAAAAGGGGATGATAAACGTCAAAATATTGCTAAATTCGATGATTTTTCGTACGAAACAAAATGCTAGAAAACTTGCTTAAAATGCAATATTATGCGAAATTCTGAGATTTGAAGGCCAAATCACATATCGTGATACTACATGAAATAGTATCGGAATATTGGTAAAAATGAATATATTTGCCTAATATCAAACTACATGATTAACGTGAAAAAGTCACTATTTTACCATATTTGAGGATTTTTCCATCAAATCATAGAGCGAGGTTTCGTATTATTTAGATCCAAGAAAAGACATATGACAATGTTGTTTCCAATACAAATGATAAAAATCAATGTGTTTTCATTAGAATTAACTAAAATGTTCCTGATTTTCCGTTTATATTTCCGATGGAAGATGTACACGAAAATCGCTCTATTCCGGCTGAAACGTCGATATATGCAATAAAAACAGAACTTCTCCCCTTTTCAATATCTTACTCAGTATTTTAACGAGAAACAAATAGTTGATTGAAAATGAAGTATTTAAGGTTATTATCTAATCAATTATGTGTTTGCATCATTTTTATCGTATATATATGAATTAATAGCAATGGACTGAAAATTCACAAAAACGTGGAAAACGGCAAAATATTGCCTAATTCGATGATATTTTATTTAAATCACATGAAGGAAAAGGGGGATAATAAACGTCAAAAAATTGCTAAATTCGATGATTTTTCGTACGAAACAAAATGCAAGAAAACTTGCTTAAAATGCAATATTATGCGAAATTCTGAGATTTGAAGGCCAAATCACATATCGTGATACTATATGAAATAGTATCGAAATATTGGTAAAAATGAATATATTTACGTAATATCAAACTACATAAAAACCGTGAAAAAAGTCACTATTTAACCATATTTGAGGATTTTAACTTCAAATCATAGAGCGAGGTTTCGTATTATTTAGATCCAAGAAAAGACATATGACAATGTTGTTTCCAATACAAATGATAAAAATCAATGTGTTTTCATTAGAATTAACTAAAATGTTCCTGATTTTCCGTTTATATTACCGATGGAAGATGTACACGAAAATCGCTCTATTCCGGCTGAAACGTCGATATATGCAATAAAAACAGAACTTCTCCCCTTTTTAATATCTTACTCAGTATTTTAACGAGAAACAAATAGTTGATTGAAAATGAAGTATTTAAGTTTATTATCTAATCAATTATGTGTTTGCATCATTTTTATCGTATATATAATGAATTAATACCCATAGACTGAAAATTCACAGAAGGCCAAATCACATATCGTGATACTACATGAAATAGTATCGGAATATTGGTAAAAATGAATATATTTCCCTAATATCAAACTACATGATTAACGTGAAAAAGTCACTATTTTACCATATTTGAGGATTTTACCTTCAAATCATAGAGCGAGGTTTCGTATTATTTAGATCCAAGAAAAGACATATGACAATGTTGTTTCCAATACAAATGATAAAAATCAATGTGTTTTCATTAGAATTAACTAAAATGTTCCTGATTTTCCGTTTATATTACCGATGGAAGTTGTACACGTAAAACCGCTCTAATCCGGCTGAAACGTCGATATATGCAATAAAAACCGAACTTCTCCCCTTTTAAATATCTTACTCAGTATTTTAACGAGAAAACAAAGATGATGATTTAAATGAAGTATTTAAGGTTATTATCTAATCAATTATATGTTTGCATCATTTTTATCGTATATATATGAATTATAACCCATGGACGGAAAATTCACAAAAACGTGGAAAACGGCAAAATATTGCCTAATTCGATGATATTTTGTTTAAATCACATGAAGAAAAAGGGGATGATAAACGTCAAAATATTGCTAAATTCGATGATTTTTCGTACGAAACAAAATGCTAGAAAATTTGCTTAAAATGCAATATTATGCGAAATTCTGAGATTTGAAGGCCAAATCACATATGAAATACTACATGAAATAGTATCGAAATATTGGTAAAAATGAATATATTTGCCTAATATCAAACTACATGATTAACGTGAAAAAGTCACTATTTTACCATATTTGAGGATTTTTCCTTCAAATCATAGAGCGAGGTTTCGTATTATTTAGATCCAAGAAAAGACATATGACAATGTTGTTTCCAATACAAATGATAAAAATCAATGTGTTTTCATTAGAATTAACTAAAATGTTCCTGATTTTCCGTTTATATTTCCGATGGAAGATGTACACGAAAATCGCTCTATTCCGGCTGAAACGTCGTTATATGCAATAAAAACAGAACTTCTCCCCTTTTCAATATCTTACTCAGTATTTTAACGAGAAACAAATAGTTGATTGAAAATGAAGTATTTAAGGTTATTATCTAATCAATTATGTGTTTGCATCATTTTTATCGTATATATATGAATTAATACCAATGGACTGAAAATTCACAAAAACGTGGAAAACGGCAAAATATTGCCTAATTCGATGATATTTTATTTAAATCACATGAAGGAAAAGGGGGATGATAAACGTCAAAAAATTGCTAAATTCGATGATTTTTCGTACGAAACAAAATGCAAGAAAACTTGCTTAAAATGCAATATTATGCGAAATTCTGAGATTTGAAGGCCAAATCACATATCGTGATACTACATGAAATAGTATCGAAATATTGGTAAAAATGAATATATTTACGTAATATCAAACTACATAAAAAACGTGAAAAAAGTCACTATTTAACCATATTTGAGGATTTTAACTTCAAATCATAGAGCGAGGTTTCGTATTATTTAGATCCAAGAAAAGACATATGACAATGTTATTTCCAATACAAATGATAAAAATCAATGTGTTTTCATTAGAATTAACTAAAATATTCCTGATTTTTCATTTATATTACCAATGGAAGATGTACACGTTAAACCGCTCTATTCCGGCTGAAACGTCGATATATGCAATAAAAACAGAACTTCTCCCCTTTTCAATATCTTACTCAGTATTTTAACGAGAAACAAATAGTTGATTGAAAATGAAGTATTTAAGGTTATTATCTAATCAATTATGTGTTTGCATCATTTTTATCGTATATATAATGAATTAATACCCATTGACTGAAAATTCACAAAAACGTGGAAAAACGGCCAAATATTGCCTAATTCGATGATATTTTGTTTAAATCAAATAAAGGAAAAGGGGATGATAAACGTCAAAATATTGGTAAATTTGATGATTTTTCGTACGAAACAAAATGCAAGAAAACTTGCTTAAAATGCAATATTATGCGAAATTCTGAGATTTGAAGGCCAAATCACATATCGTGATACTACATGAAATAGTATCGAAATATTGGTAAAAATGAATATATTTGCGTAATATCAAACTACATGATTAACGTGAAAAAGTCACTATTTTACCATATTTGAGGATTTTACCCTCAAATCATAGAGCGAGGTTTTGTATTATTTAGTTCTAAGAAAAGACATGACAATGTTGTTTCCAATACAAATGATAAAAAACAATGTGTTTTCATTAGAATTAACTATGATGTTCTTGATTTTCCGTTTATATTAACGAGGGAAGATGTACACGTAAAACCGCTATAATCCGGCTGAAACGTCGATACATGCAATAAAAACCGAACTTCTCCCCTTTTCAATATCTTACTCAGTATTTTAAGGACAAACAAATAGATGATTGAAAATGAAGTATTTAAGGTTATTATCTAATCAATTATGTGTTTGCCTCATTTTTATCGTATATATATGAATAATTACCCATGGACTGAAAATTCACAAAAACGTGGAAAACGGCAAAATATTGCCTAATTCGATGATATTTCGTTTAAATCACATGAAAAAAAGGGGATGATAAACGTCAAAATATTGCTAAATTCGATAATTTTTCGTACGAAACAAAATGCAAGAAAACTTGCTTAAAATGCAATATTATGCGAAATTCTGAGATTTGAAGGCCAAATCACATATCGTGATACTACATGAAATAGTATCGAAATATTGGTAAAAATGAATATATTTACGTAATATAAAACTACATGAAAAACTTGAAAAAAGTCACTATTTAACCATATTTGAGGATTTTAACTTCAAATCATAGAGCGAGGTTTCGTATTATTTTGATCCAAGAAAAGACATATGACAATGTTGTTTCCAATACAAATGATAAAAATCAATGTGTTTTCATTAGAATTAACTAAAATGTTCCTGATTTTCCGTTTATATTACCGATGGAAGATGTACACGAAAATCGCTCTATTCCGGCTGAAACGCCGATATATGCAATAAAAACAGAACTTCTCCCCTTTTCAATATCTTACTCAGTATTTTAACGAGAAACAAATAGTTGATTGAACATGAAGTATTTAAGGTTATTATCTAATCAATTATGTGTTTGCATCATTTTTATCGAATATATAATGAATTAATACCCATAGACTGAAAATTCACAAAAACGTGGAAAAACGGCAAAATATGGCCTAATTCGATGATATTTTGTTTAAATCAAATAAAGGAAAAGGGGATGATAAACGTCAAAATATTGCTAAATTCGATGATTTTTCGTACGAAACAAAATGCAAGAAAACTTGCTTAAAATGCAATATTATGCGAAATTCTGAGATTTGAAGGCCAAATCACATATCGTGATACTACTTGAAATAGTATCGAAATATTGGTAAAAATGAATATATTTGCGTAATATCAAACTACATGATTAACGTGAAAAAGTCACTATTTTACCATATTTGAGGATTTTACCTTCAAATCATAGAGCGAGGTTTCGTATTATTTAGTTCCAAGAAAAGACATATGACAATGTTGTTTCCAATACAAATGATAAAAATCAATGTGTTTTCATTAGAATTAACTAAAATGTTCCTGATTTTCCGTTTATATTACCGATGGAAGATGTACCCGAAAACCGCTCTATTCCGGCTGAAACGTCGATATATGCTATAAAATCAGAACTTCTCCCACTTTCAATATCTTACTCAGTATTTTAACGAGAAAGAAATAGTTGATTGAAAATGAAGTATTTAAGGTTATTATTTAATCAATTATGTGTTTGCATCATTTTTATCGTATATATAATGAATTAATACCCATAGACTGAAAATTCACAAAAACGTGGAAAAACGGCAAAATATTGCCTAATTCGATGATATTTTGTTTAAATCACATGAAGGAAAAGGAGATGATAAACGTCAAAATATTGCTAAATTCGATGATTTTTCGTACGAAACAAAATGTAAGAAAACTTGTTTAAAATGCAATATTATGCGAAATTCTGAGATTTGAAGGCCAAATTACATATCGTGATACTACATGAAATAGTATCGAAATATTGGTAAAAATGAATATATTTACGTAATATCAAACTACATGAAAAACGTGAAAAAATCACTATTTAACCATATTTGAGGATTTTAACTTCAAATCATAGTGCGAGGTTTCGTATTATTTAGATCCAAGAAAAGACATATGACAATGTTGTTTCCAATACAAATGATAAAAATCAATGTGTTTTCATTAGAATTAACTAAAATGTTCCTGATTTTCCATTTATATTACCAATGGAAGATGTACACGTAAAACCGCTCTATTCCGGCTGAAACGTCGATAAATGCAATAAAAACAGAACTTCTCCCCTTTTCAATATCTTACTCAGTATTTTAACGAGAAACAAATAGTTGATTGAAAATGAAGTATTTAAGGTTATTATCTAATCAATTATGTGTTTGCATCATTTTTGTCGTATATATAATGAATTAATACCCATAGACTGAAAATTCACAAAAACGTGGAAAAACGGCAAAATATTGCCTAATTCGATGATATTTTGTTTAAATCAAATAAAGGAAAAGGGGATGATAAACGTCAAAATATTGGTAAATTCGATGATTTTTCGTACGAAACAAAATGCAAGAAAATTTGCTTAAAATGCAATATTATGCGAAATTCTGAGATTTGAAGGCCAAATCACATATCGTGATACTACATTAGTATCGGAATATTGGCAAAAATGAATATATTTGCCTAATATCAAACTACATGATTAACGTGAATAAGTCACTATTTTACCATATTTGAGGATTTTTCCTTCAAATCATAGAGCGAGGTTTCGTATTATTTATATCCAAGAAAAGACATATGACAATGTTGTTTCTAATACAAATGATAAAAATCAATGTGCTTTCATTAGAATTAACTAAAATGTTCCTGATTTTCCGTTTATATTACCGATGGAAGATGTACACGAAAACCGCTCTATTCCGGCTGAAACGTCGATATATGCTATAAAATCAGAACTTCTCCCACCTTCAATATCTTACTCAGTATTTTAACGAGAAAGAAATAGTTGATTGAAAATGAAGTATTTAAGGTTATTATCTAATCAATTATGTGTTTGCATCATTTTTATCGTATATATAATGAATTAATACCCATAGACTGAAAATTCACAAAAACGTGGAAAAACGGCAAAATATTGCCTAATTCGATGATACTTTGTTTAAATCACATGAAGGAAAAGGAGATGATAAACGTCAAAATATTGCTAAATTCGATGATTTTTCGTACGAAACAAAATGCCAGAAAACTTGTTTAAAATGCAATATTATGCGAAATTCTGAGATTTGAAGGCCAAATTACATATCGTGATACTACATGAAATAGTATCGAAATATTGGTAAAAATGAATATATTTACGTAATATCAAACTACATGAAAAACGTGAAAAAATCACTATTTAACCATATTTGAGGATTTTAACTTCAAATCATAGAGCGAGGTTTCGTATTATTTAGATCCAAGAAAAGACATATGACAATGTTGTTTCCAATACAAATGATAAAAAACAATGTGTTTTCATTAAAATTAACTAAAATGTTCCTGATTTTCCGTTTATATTACCGATGGAAGATGTACACGAAAACCGCTCTATTCCGGCTGAAACGTCGATATATGCTATAAAATCAGAACTTCTCCCACTTTCAATATCTTACTCAGTATTTTAAAGAGAAAGAAATAGTTGATTGAAAATGAAGTATTTAAGGTTATTATCTAATCAATTATGTGTTTGCATCATTTTTTTCGTATATATAATGAATTAATACCCATAGACTGAAAATTCACAAAAACGTGGAAAAACGGCCAAATATTGCCTAATTCGATGATATTTTGTTTAAATCACATGAAGGAAAAGGAGATGATAAACGTCAAAATATTGCTAAATTCGGTGATTTTTCGTACGAAACAAAATGCAAGAAAACTTGTTTAAAATGCAATATTATGCGAAATTCTGAGATTTGAAGGCCAAATTACATATCGTGATACTACATGAAATAGTATCGAAATATTGGTAAAAATGAATATATTTACGTAATATCAAACTACATGAAAAACGTGAAAAAATCACTATTTAACCATATATGAGGATTTTAACTTCAAATCATAGAGCGAGGTTTCGTATTATTTAGATCCAAGAAAAGACATATGACAATGTTGTTTCCAATACAAATGATAAAAATCAATGTGTTTTCATTAGAATTAACTAAAATGTTCCTGATTTTCCATTTATATTACCAATGGAAGATGTACACGTAAAACCGATCTATTCCGGCTGAAACGTCGATATATGCAATAAAAACAGAACTTCTCCCCTTTTCAATATCTTACTCAGTATTTTAACGAGAAACAAATAGTTGATTGAAAATGAAGAATTTAAGGTTATTATCAAATCAATTATGTGTTTGCATCATTTTTATCGTATCTATAATGAATTAATACCCATAGACTGAAAATTCACAAAAACGTGGAAAAACGGCAAAATATTGCCTAATTCGATGATATTTTGTTTAAATCAAATAAAGGAAAAGGGGATGATAAACGTCAAAATATTGGTAAATTCGATGATTTTTCGTACGAAACAAAATGCAAGAAAACTTGCTTAAAATGCAATATTATGCGAAATTCTGAGATTTGAAGGCCAAATCACATATCGTGATACTACATTAGTATCGGAATATTGGTAAAAATGAATATATTTGCCTAATATCAAACTACATGATTAACGTGAAAAAGTCACTATTTTACCATATTTGAGGATTTTTCCTTCAAATCATAGAGCGAGGTTTCGTATTATTTATATCCAAGAAAAGACATATGACAATGTTGTTTCCAATACAAATGATAAAAATCAATGTGTTTTCATTAGAATTAACTAAAATGTTCCTGATTTTCCGTTTATATTACCGATGGAAGATGTACACGAAAACCGCTCTGTTCCGGCTGAAACGTCGATATATGCTATAAAATCAGAACTTCTCCCACTTTCAATATCTTACTCAGTATTTTAACGAGAAAGAAATAGTTGATTGAAAATGAAGTATTTAAGGTTATTATCTAATCAATTATGTGTTTGCATCATTTTTATCGTATATATAATGAATTAATACCCATAGACTGAAAATTCACAAAAACGTGGAAAAACGGCAAAATATTGCCTAATTCGATGATACTTTGTTTAAATCACATGAAGGAAAAGGAGATGATAAACGTCAAAATATTGCTAAATTCGATGATTTTTCGTACGAAACAAAATGCCAGAAAACTTGTTTAAAATGCAATATTATGCGAAATTCTGAGATTTGAAGGCCAAATTACATATCGTGATACTACATGAAATAGTATCGAAATATTGGTAAAAATGAATAAATTTACGTAATATCAAACTACATGAAAAACGTGAAAAAATCACTATTTAACCATATTTGAGGATTTTAACTTCAAATCATAGAGCGAGGTTTCGTATTATTTAGATCCAAGAAAAGACATATGACAATGTTGTTTCCAATACAAATGATAAAAATCAATGTGTTTTCATTAAAATTAACTAAAATGTTCCTGATTTTCCGTTTATATTACCGATGGAAGATGTACACGAAAACCGCTCTATTCCGGCTGAAACGTCGATATATGCTATAAAATCAGAACGTCTCCCACTTTCAATATCTTACTCAGTATTTTAAAGAGAAAGAAATAGTTGATTGAAAATGAAGAATTTAAGGTTATTATCTAATCAATTATGTGTTTGCATCATTTTTATCGTATATATAATGAATTAATACCCATAGACTGAAAATTCACAAAAACGTGGAAAAACGGCCAAATATTGCCTAATTCGATGATATTTTGTTTAAATCACATGAAGGAAAAGGAGATGATAAACGTCAAAATATTGCTAAATTCGGTGATTTTTCGTACGAAACAAAATGCAAGAAAACTTGTTTAAAATGCAATATTATGCGAAATTCTGAGATTTGAAGGCCAAATTACATATCGTGATACTACATGAAATAGTATCGAAATATTGGTAAAAATGAATATATTTACGTAATATCAAACTACATGAAAAACGTGAAAAAATCACTATTTAACCATATATGAGGATTTTAACTTCAAATCATAGAGCGAGGTTTCGTATTATTTAGATCCAAGAAAAGACATATGACAATGTTGTTTCCAATACAAATGATAAAAATCAATGTGTTTTCATTAGAATTAACTAAAATGTTCCTGATTTTCCATTTATATTACCAATGGAAGATGTACACGTAAAACCGATCTATTCCGGCTGAAACGTCGATATATGCAATAAAAACAGAACTTCTCCCCTTTTCAATATCTTACTCAGTATTTTAACGAGAAACAAATAGTTGATTGAAAATGAAGAATTTAAGGTTATTATCTAATCAATTATGTGTTTGCATCATTTTTATCGTATCTATAATGAATTAATACCCATAGACTGAAAATTCACAAAAACGTGGAAAAACGGCAAAATATTGCCTAATTCGATGATATTTTGTTTAAATCAAATAAAGGAAAAGGGGATGATAAACGTCAAAATATTGGTAAATTCGATGATTTTTCGTACGAAACAAAATGCAAGAAAACTTGCTTAAAATGCAATATTATGCGAAATTCTGAGATTTGAAGGCCAAATCACATATCGTGATACTACATTAGTATCGGAATATTGGTAAAAATGAATATATTTGCCTAATATCAAACTACATGATTAACGTGAAAAAGTCACTATTTTACCATATTTGAGGATTTTTCCTTCAAATCATAGAGCGAGGTTTCGTATTATTTATATCCAAGAAAAGACATATGACAATGTTGTTTCCAATACAAATGATAAAAATCAATGTGTTTTCATTAGAATTAACTAAAATGTTCCTGATTTTCCGTTTATATTACCGATGGAAGATGTACACGAAAACCGCTCTGTTCCGGCTGAAACGTCGATATATGCTATAAAATCAGAACTTCTCCCACTTTCAATATCTTACTCAGTATTTTAACGAGAAAGAAATAGTTGATTGAAAATGAAGTATTTAAGGTTATTATCTAATCAATTATGTGTTTGCATCATTTTTATCGTATATATAATGAATTAATACCCATAGACTGAAAATTCACAAAAACGTGGAAAAACGGCAAAATATTGCCTAATTCGATGATACTTTGTTTAAATCACATGAAGGAAAAGGAGATGATAAACGTCAAAATATTGCTAAATTCGATGATTTTTCGTACGAAACAAAATGCCAGAAAACTTGTTTAAAATGCAATATTATGCGAAATTCTGAGATTTGAAGGCCAAATTACATATCGTGATACTACATGAAATAGTATCGAAATATTGGTAAAAATGAATATATTTACGTAATATCAAACTACATGAAAAACGTGAAAAAATCACTATTTAACCATATTTGAGGATTTTAACTTCAAATCATAGAGCGAGGTTTCGTATTATTTAGATCCAAGAAAAGACATATGACAATGTTGTTTCCAATACAAATGATAAAAATCAATGTGTTTTCATTAAAATTAACTAAAATGTTCCTGATTTTCCGTTTATATTACCGATGGAAGATGTACACGAAAACCGCTCTATTCCGGCTGAAACGTCGATATATGCTATAAAATCAGAACGTCTCCCACTTTCAATGTCTTACTCAGTATTTTAAAGAGAAAGAAATAGTTGATTGAAAATGAAGTATTTAAGGTTATTATCTAATCAATTATGTGTTTGCATCATTTTTATCGTATATATAATGAATTAATACCCATAGACTGAAAATTCACAAAAACGTGGAAAAACGGCAAAATATTGCCTAATTCGATGATACTTTGTTTAAATCACATGAAGGAAAAGGAGATGATAAACGTCAAAATATTGCTAAATTCGATGATTTTTCGTACGAAACAAAATGCCAGAAAACTTGTTTAAAATGCAATATTATGCGAAATTCTGAGATTTGAAGGCCAAATTACATATCGTGATACTACATGAAATAGTATCGAAATATTGGTAAAAATGAATATATTTACGTAATATCAAACTACATGAAAAACGTGAAAAAATCACTATTTAACCATATTTGAGGATTTTAACTTCAAATCATAGAGCGAGGTTTCGTATTATTTAGATCCAAGAAAAGACATATGACAATGTTGTTTCCAATACAAATGATAAAAAACAATGTGTTTTCATTAAAATTAACTAAAATGTTCCTGATTTTCCGTTTATATTACCGATGGAAGATGTACACGAAAACCGCTCTATTCCGGCTGAAACGTCGATATATGCTATAAAATCAGAACTTCTCCCACTTTCAATATCTTACTCAGTATTTTAAAGAGAAAGAAATAGTTGATTGAAAATGAAGTATTTAAGGTTATTATCTAATCAATTATGTGTTTGCATCATTTTTATCGTATATATAATGAATTAATACCCATAGACTGAAAATTCACAAAAACGTGGAAAAACGGCCAAATATTGCCTAATTCGATGATATTTTGTTTAAATCACATGAAGGAAAAGGAGATGATAAACGTCAAAATATTGCTAAATTCGGTGATTTTTCGTACGAAACAAAATGCAAGAAAACTTGTTTAAAATGCAATATTATGCGAAATTCTGAGATTTGAAGGCCAAATTACATATCGTGATACTACATGAAATAGTATCGAAATATTGGTAAAAATGAATATATTTACGTAATATCAAACTACATGAAAAACGTGAAAAAATCACTATTTAACCATATATGAGGATTTTAACTTCAAATCATAGAGCGAGGTTTCGTATTATTTAGATCCAAGAAAAGACATATGACAATGTTGTTTCCAATACAAATGATAAAAATCAATGTGTTTTCATTAGAATTAACTAAAATGTTCCTGATTTTCCATTTATATTACCAATGGAAGATGTACACGTAAAACCGATCTATTCCGGCTGAAACGTCGATATATGCAATAAAAACAGAACTTCTCCCCTTTTCAATATCTTACTCAGTATTTTAACGAGAAACAAATAGTTGATTGAAAATGAAGAATTTAAGGTTATTATCTAATCAATTATGTGTTTGCATCATTTTTATCGTATCTATAATGAATTAATACCCATAGACTGAAAATTCACAAAAACGTGGAAAAACGGCAAAATATTGCCTAATTCGATGATATTTTGTTTAAATCAAATAAAGGAAAAGGGGATGATAAACGTCAAAATATTGGTAAATTCGATGATTTTTCGTACGAAACAAAATGCAAGAAAACTTGCTTAAAATGCAATATTATGCGAAATTCTGAGATTTGAAGGCCAAATCACATATCGTGATACTACATTAGTATCGGAATATTGGTAAAAATGAATATATTTGCCTAATATCAAACTACATGATTAACGTGAAAAAGTCACTATTTTACCATATTTGAGGATTTTTCCTTCAAATCATAGAGCGAGGTTTCGTATTATTTATATCCAAGAAAAGACATATGACAATGTTGTTTCCAATACAAATGATAAAAATCAATGTGTTTTCATTAGAATTAACTAAAATGTTCCTGATTTTCCGTTTATATTACCGATGGAAGATGTACACGAAAACCGCTCTGTTCCGGCTGAAACGTCGATATATGCTATACAATCAGAACTTCTCCCACTTTCAATATCTTACTCAGTATTTTAACGAGAAAGAAATAGTTGATTGAAAATGAAGTATTTAAGGTTATTATCTAATCAATTATGTGTTTGCATCATTTTTATCGTATATATAATGAATTAATACCCATAGACTGAAAATTCACAAAAACGTGGAAAAACGGCAAAATATTGCCTAATTCGATGATACTTTGTTTAAATCACATGAAGGAAAAGGAGATGATAAACGTCAAAATATTGCTAAATTCGATGATTTTTCGTACGAAACAAAATGCCAGAAAACTTGTTTAAAATGCAATATTATGCGAAATTCTGAGATTTGAAGGCCAAATTACATATCGTGATACTACATGAAATAGTATCGAAATATTGGTAAAAATGAATATATTTACGTAATATCAAACTACATGAAAAACGTGAAAAAATCACTATTTAACCATATTTGAGGATTTTAACTTCAAATCATAGAGCGAGGTTTCGTATTATTTAGATCCAAGAAAAGACATATGACAATGTTGTTTCCAATACAAATGATAAAAATCAATGTGTTTTCATTAAAATTAACTAAAATGTTCCTGATTTTCCGTTTATATTACCGATGGAAGATGTACACGAAAACCGCTCTATTCCGGCTGAAACGTCGATATATGCTATAAAATCAGAACGTCTCCCACTTTCAATATCTTACTCAGTATTTTAAAGAGAAAGAAATAGTTGATTGAAAATGAAGAATTTAAGGTTATTATCTAATCAATTATGTGTTTGCATCATTTTTATCGTATATATAATGAATTAATACCCATAGACTGAAAATTCACAAAAACGTGGAAAAACGGCCAAATATTGCCTAATTCGATGATATTTTGTTTAAATCACATGAAGGAAAAGGAGATGATAAACGTCAAAATATTGCTAAATTCGGTGATTTTTCGTACGAAACAAAATGCAAGAAAACTTGTTTAAAATGCAATATTATGCGAAATTCTGAGATTTTAAGGCCAAATTACATATCGTGATACTACATGAAATAGTATCGAAATATTGGTAAAAATGAATATATTTACGTAATATCAAACTACATGAAAAACGTGAAAAAATCACTATTTAACCATATATGAGGATTTTAACTTCAAATCATAGAGCGAGGTTTCGTATTATTTAGATCCAAGAAAAGACATATGACAATGTTGTTTCCAATACAAATGATAAAAATCAATGTGTTTTCATTAGAATTAACTAAAATGTTCCTGATTTTCCATTTATATTACCAATGGAAGATGTACACGTAAAACCGATCTATTCCGGCTGAAACGTCGATATATGCAATAAAAACAGAACTTCTCCCCTTTTCAATATCTTACTCAGTATTTTAACGAGAAACAAATAGTTGATTGAAAATGAAGAATTTAAGGTTATTATCTAATCAATTATGTGTTTGCATCATTTTTATCGTATCTATAATGAATTAATACCCATAGACTGAAAATTCACAAAAACGTGGAAAAACGGCAAAATATTGCCTAATTCGATGATATTTTGTTTAAATCAAATAAAGGAAAAGGGGATGATAAACGTCAAAATATTGGTAAATTCGATGATTTTTCGTACGAAACAAAATGCAAGAAAACTTGCTTAAAATGCAATATTATGCGAAATTCTGAGATTTGAAGGCCAAATCACATATCGTGATACTACATTAGTATCGGAATATTGGTAAAAATGAATATATTTGCCTAATATCAAACTACATGATTAACGTGAAAAAGTCACTATTTTACCATATTTGAGGATTTTTCCTTCAAATCATAGAGCGAGGTTTCGTATTATTTATATCCAAGAAAAGACATATGACAATGTTGTTTCCAATACAAATGATAAAAATCAATGTGTTTTCATTAGAATTAACTAAAATGTTCCTGATTTTCCGTTTATATTACCGATGGAAGATGTACACGAAAACCGCTCTGTTCCGGCTGAAACGTCGATATATGCTATAAAATCAGAACTTCTCCCACTTTCAATATCTTACTCAGTATTTTAACGAGAAAGAAATAGTTGATTGAAAATGAAGTATTTAAGGTTATTATCTAATCAATTATGTGTTTGCATCATTTTTATCGTATATATAATGAATTAATACCCATAGACTGAAAATTCACAAAAACGTGGAAAAACGGCAAAATATTGCCTAATTCGATGATACTTTGTTTAAATCACATGAAGGAAAAGGAGATGATAAACGTCAAAATATTGCTAAATTCGATGATTTTTCGTACGAAACAAAATGCCAGAAAACTTGTTTAAAATGCAATATTATGCGAAATTCTGAGATTTGAAGGCCAAATTACATATCGTGATACTACATGAAATAGTATCGAAATATTGGTAAAAATGAATATATTTACGTAATATCAAACTACATGAAAAACGTGAAAAAATCACTATTTAACCATATTTGAGGATTTTAACTTCAAATCATAGAGCGAGGTTTCGTATTATTTAGATCCAAGAAAAGACATATGACAATGTTGTTTCCAATACAAATGATAAAAATCAATGTGTTTTCATTAAAATTAACTAAAATGTTCCTGATTTTCCGTTTATATTACCGATGGAAGATGTACACGAAAACCGCTCTATTCCGGCTGAAACGTCGATATATGCTATAAAATCAGAACGTCTCCCACTTTCAATGTCTTACTCAGTATTTTAAAGAGAAAGAAATAGTTGATTGAAAATGAAGAATTTAAGGTTATTATCTAATCAATTATGTGTTTGCATCATTTTTATCGTATATATAATGAATTAATACCCATAGACTGAAAATTCACAAAAACGTGGAAAAACGGCCAAATATTGCCTAATTCGATGATATTTTGTTTAAATCACATGAAGGAAAAGGAGATGATAAACGTCAAAATATTGCTAAATTCGGTGATTTTTCGTACGAAACAAAATGCAAGAAAACTTGTTTAAAATGCAATATTATGCGAAATTCTGAGATTTTAAGGCCAAATTACATATCGTGATACTACATGAAATAGTATCGAAATATTGGTAAAAATGAATATATTTACGTAATATCAAACTACATGAAAAACGTGAAAAAATCACTATTTAACCATATATGAGGATTTTAACTTCAAATCATAGAGCGAGGTTTCGTATTATTTAGATCCAAGAAAAGACATATGACAATGTTGTTTCCAATACAAATGATAAAAATCAATGTGTTTTCATTAGAATTAACTAAAATGTTCCTGATTTTCCATTTATATTACCAATGGAAGATGTACACGTAAAACCGCTCTATTCCGGCTGAAACGTCGATATATGCAATAAAAACAGAACTTCTCCCCTTTTCAATATCTTACTCAGTATTTTAACGAGAAACAAATAGTTGATTGAAAATGAAGAATTTAAGTTTATTATCTAATCAATTATGTGTTTGCATCATTTTTATCGTATCTATAATGAATTAATACCCATAGACTGAAAATTCACAAAAACGTGGAAAAACGGCAAAATATTGCCTAATTCGATGATATTTTGTTTAAATCAAATAAAGGAAAAGGGGATGATAAACGTCAAAATATTGGTAAATTCGATGATTTTTCGTACGAAACAAAATGCAAGAAAACTTGCTTAAAATGCAATATTATGCGAAATTCTGAGATTTGAAGGCCAAATCACATATCGTGATACTACATTAGTATCGGAATATTGGTAAAAATGAATATATTTGCCTAATATCAAACTACATGATTAACGTGAAAAAGTCACTATTTTACCATATTTGAGGATTTTTCCTTCAAATCATAGAGCGAGGTTTCGTATTATTTATATCCAAGAAAAGACATATGACAATGCTGTTTCCAATACAAATGATAAAAATCAATGTGTTTTCATTAGAATTAACTAAAATGTTCCTGATTTTCCGTTTATATTACCGATGGAAGATGTACACGAAAACCGCTCTGTTCCGGCTGAAACGTCGATATATGCTATACAATCAGAACTTCTCCCACTTTCAATATCTTACTCAGTATTTTAACGAGAAAGAAATAGTTGATTGAAAATGAAGTATTTAAGGTTATTATCTAATCAATTATGTGTTTGCATCATTTTTATCGTATATATAATGAATTAATACCCATAGACTGAAAATTCACAAAAACGTGGAAAAACGGCAAAATATTGCCTAATTCGATGATACTTTGTTTAAATCACATGAAGGAAAAGGAGATGATAAACGTCAAAATATTGCTAAATTCGATGATTTTTCGTACGAAACAAAATGCCAGAAAACTTGTTTAAAATGCAATATTATGCGAAATTCTGAGATTTGAAGGCCAAATTACATATCGTGATACTACATGAAATAGTATCGAAATATTGGTAAAAATGAATATATTTACGTAATATCAAACTACATGAAAAACGTGAAAAAATCACTATTTAACCATATTTGAGGATTTTAACTTCAAATCATAGAGCGAGGTTTCGTATTATTTAGATCCAAGAAAAGACATATGACAATGTTGTTTCCAATACAAATGATAAAAATCAATGTGTTTTCATTAAAATTAACTAAAATGTTCCTGATTTTCCGTTTATATTACCGATGGAAGATGTACACGAAAACCGCTCTATTCCGGCTGAAACGTCGATATATGCTATAAAATCAGAACGTCTCCCACTTTCAATATCTTACTCAGTATTTTAAAGAGAAAGAAATAGTTGATTGAAAATGAAGAATTTAAGGTTATTATCTAATCAATTATGTGTTTGCATCATTTTTATCGTATATATAATGAATTAATACCCATAGACTGAAAATTCACAAAAACGTGGAAAAACGGCCAAATATTGCCTAATTCGATGATATTTTGTTTAAATCACATGAAGGAAAAGGAGATGATAAACGTCAAAATATTGCTAAATTCGGTGATTTTTCGTACGAAACAAAATGCAAGAAAACTTGTTTAAAATGCAATATTATGCGAAATTCTGAGATTTTAAGGCCAAATTACATATCGTGATACTACATGAAATAGTATCGAAATATTGGTAAAAATGAATATATTTACGTAATATCAAACTACATGAAAAACGTGAAAAAATCACTATTTAACCATATATGAGGATTTTAACTTCAAATCATAGAGCGAGGTTTCGTATTATTTAGATCCAAGAAAAGACATATGACAATGTTGTTTCCAATACAAATGATAAAAATCAATGTGTTTTCATTAGAATTAACTAAAATGTTCCTGATTTTCCATTTATATTACCAATGGAAGATGTACACGTAAAACCGATCTATTCCGGCTGAAACGTCGATATATGCAATAAAAACAGAACTTCTCCCCTTTTCAATATCTTACTCAGTATTTTAACGAGAAACAAATAGTTGATTGAAAATGAAGAATTTAAGGTTATTATCTAATCAATTATGTGTTTGCATCATTTTTATCGTATCTATAATGAATTAATACCCATAGACTGAAAATTCACAAAAACGTGGAAAAACGGCAAAATATTGCCTAATTCGATGATATTTTGTTTAAATCAAATAAAGGAAAAGGGGATGATAAACGTCAAAATATTGGTAAATTCGATGATTTTTCGTACGAAACAAAATGCAAGAAAACTTGCTTAAAATGCAATATTATGCGAAATTCTGAGATTTGAAGGCCAAATCACATATCGTGATACTACATTAGTATCGGAATATTGGTAAAAATGAATATATTTGCCTAATATCAAACTACATGATTAACGTGAAAAAGTCACTATTTTACCATATTTGAGGATTTTTCCTTCAAATCATAGAGCGAGGTTTCGTATTATTTATATCCAAGAAAAGACATATGACAATGTTGTTTCCAATACAAATGATAAAAATCAATGTGTTTTCATTAGAATTAACTAAAATGTTCCTGATTTTCCGTTTATATTACCGATGGAAGATGTACACGAAAACCGCTCTGTTCCGGCTGAAACGTCGATATATGCTATAAAATCAGAACTTCTCCCACTTTCAATATCTTACTCAGTATTTTAACGAGAAAGAAATAGTTGATTGAAAATGAAGTATTTAAGGTTATTATCTAATCAATTATGTGTTTGCATCATTTTTATCGTATATATAATGAATTAATACCCATAGACTGAAAATTCACAAAAACGTGGAAAAACGGCAAAATATTGCCTAATTCGATGATACTTTGTTTAAATCACATGAAGGAAAAGGAGATGATAAACGTCAAAATATTGCTAAATTCGACGATTTTTCGTACGAAACAAAATGCCAGAAAACTTGTTTAAAATGCAATATTATGCGAAATTCTGAGATTTGAAGGCCAAATTACATATCGTGATACTACATGAAATAGTATCGAAATATTGGTAAAAATGAATATATTTACGTAATATCAAACTACATGAAAAACGTGAAAAAATCACTATTTAACCATATTTGAGGATTTTAACTTCAAATCATAGAGCGAGGTTTCGTATTATTTAGATCCAAGAAAAGACATATGACAATGTTGTTTCCAATACAAATGATAAAAATCAATGTGTTTTCATTAAAATTAACTAAAATGTTCCTGATTTTCCGTTTATATTACCGATGGAAGATGTACACGAAAACCGCTCTATTCCGGCTGAAACGTCGATATATGCTATAAAATCAGAACGTCTCCCACTTTCAATGTCTTACTCAGTATTTTAAAGAGAAAGAAATAGTTGATTGAAAATGAAGAATTTAAGGTTATTATCTAATCAATTATGTGTTTGCATCATTTTTATCGTATATATAATGAATTAATACCCATAGACTGAAAATTCACAAAAACGTGGAAAAACGGCCAAATATTGCCTAATTCGATGATATTTTGTTTAAATCACATGAAGGAAAAGGAGATGATAAACGTCAAAATATTGCTAAATTCGGTGATTTTTCGTACGAAACAAAATGCAAGAAAACTTGTTTAAAATGCAATATTATGCGAAATTCTGAGATTTTAAGGCCAAATTACATATCGTGATACTACATGAAATAGTATCGAAATATTGGTAAAAATGAATATATTTACGTAATATCAAACTACATGAAAAACGTGAAAAAATCACTATTTAACCATATATGAGGATTTTAACTTCAAATCATAGAGCGAGGTTTCGTATTATTTAGATCCAAGAAAAGACATATGACAATGTTGTTTCCAATACAAATGATAAAAATCAATGTGTTTTCATTAGAATTAACTAAAATGTTCCTGATTTTCCATTTATATTACCAATGGAAGATGTACACGTAAAACCGCTCTATTCCGGCTGAAACGTCGATATATGCAATAAAAACAGAACTTCTCCCCTTTTCAATATCTTACTCAGTATTTTAACGAGAAACAAATAGTTGATTGAAAATGAAGAATTTAAGTTTATTATCTAATCAATTATGTGTTTGCATCATTTTTATCGTATCTATAATGAATTAATACCCATAGACTGAAAATTCACAAAAACGTGGAAAAACGGCAAAATATTGCCTAATTCGATGATATTTTGTTTAAATCAAATAAAGGAAAAGGGGATGATAAACGTCAAAATATTGGTAAATTCGATGATTTTTCGTACGAAACAAAATGCAAGAAAACTTGCTTAAAATGCAATATTATGCGAAATTCTGAGATTTGAAGGCCAAATCACATATCGTGATACTACATTAGTATCGGAATATTGGTAAAAATGAATATATTTGCCTAATATCAAACTACATGATTAACGTGAAAAAGTCACTATTTTACCATATTTGAGGATTTTTCCTTCAAATCATAGAGCGAGGTTTCGTATTATTTATATCCAAGAAAAGACATATGACAATGCTGTTTCCAATACAAATGATAAAAATCAATGTGTTTTCATTAGAATTAACTAAAATGTTCCTGATTTTCCGTTTATATTACCGATGGAAGATGTACACGAAAACCGCTCTATTCCGGCTGAAACGTCGATATATGCTATAAAATCAGAACTTCTCCCACTTTCAATATCTTACTCAGTATTTTAACGAGAAAGAAATAGTTGATTGAAAATGAAGTATTTAAGGTTATTATCTAATCAATTATGTGTTTGCATCATTTTTATCGTATATATAATGAATTAATACCCATAGACTGAAAATTCACAAAAACGTGGAAAAACGGCAAAATATTGCCTAATTCGATGATATATTGTTTAAATCACATGAAGGAAAAGGAGATGATAAACGTCAAAATATTGCTAAATTCGATGATTTTTCGTACGAAACAAAATGCCAGAAAACTTGTTTAAAATGCAATATTATGCGAAATTCTGAGATTTGAAGGCCAAATTACATATCGTGATACTACATGAAATAGTATCGAAATATTGGTAAAAATGAATATATTTACGTAATATCAAACTACATGAAAAACGTGAAAAAATCACTATTTAACCATATTTGAGGATTTTAACTTCAAATCATAGAGCGAGGTTTCGTATTATTTAGATCCAAGAAAAGACATATGACAATGTTGTTTCCAATACAAATGATAAAAATCAATGTGTTTTCATTAAAATTAACTAAAATGTTCCTGATTTTCCGTTTATATTACCGATGGAAGATGTACACGAAAACCGCTCTATTCCGGCTGAAACGTCGATATATGCTATAAAATCAGAACGTCTCCCACTTTCAATGTCTTACTCAGTATTTTAAAGAGAAAGAAATAGTTGATTGAAAATGAAGAATTTAAGGTTATTATCTAATCAATTATGTGTTTGCATCATTTTTATCGTATATATAATGAATTAATACCCATAGACTGAAAATTCACAAAAACGTGGAAAAACGGCCAAATATTGCCTAATTCGATGATATTTTGTTTAAATCACATGAAGGAAAAGGAGATGATAAACGTCAAAATATTGCTAAATTCGGTGATTTTTCGTACGAAACAAAATGCAAGAAAACTTGTTTAAAATGCAATATTATGCGAAATTCTGAGATTTTAAGGCCAAATTACATATCGTGATACTACATGAAATAGTATCGAAATATTGGTAAAAATGAATATATTTACGTAATATCAAACTACATGAAAAACGTGAAAAAATCACTATTTAACCATATATGAGGATTTTAACTTCAAATCATAGAGCGAGGTTTCGTATTATTTAGATCCAAGAAAAGACATATGACAATGTTGTTTCCAATACAAATGATAAAAATCAATGTGTTTTCATTAGAATTAACTAAAATGTTCCTGATTTTCCATTTATATTACCAATGGAAGATGTACACGTAAAACCGCTCTATTCCGGCTGAAACGTCGATATATGCAATAAAAACAGAACTTCTCCCCTTTTCAATATCTTACTCAGTATTTTAACGAGAAACAAATAGTTGATTGAAAATGAAGAATTTAAGTTTATTATCTAATCAATTATGTGTTTGCATCATTTTTATCGTATCTATAATGAATTAATACCCATAGACTGAAAATTCACAAAAACGTGGAAAAACGGCAAAATATTGCCTAATTCGATGATATTTTGTTTAAATCAAATAAAGGAAAAGGGGATGATAAACGTCAAAATATTGGTAAATTCGATGATTTTTCGTACGAAACAAAATGCAAGAAAACTTGCTTAAAATGCAATATTATGCGAAATTCTGAGATTTGAAGGCCAAATCACATATCGTGATACTACATTAGTATCGGAATATTGGTAAAAATGAATATATTTGCCTAATATCAAACTACATGATTAACGTGAAAAAGTCACTATTTTACCATATTTGAGGATTTTTCCTTCAAATCATAGAGCGAGGTTTCGTATTATTTATATCCAAGAAAAGACATATGACAATGCTGTTTCCAATACAAATGATAAAAATCAATGTGTTTTCATTAGAATTAACTAAAATGTTCCTGATTTTCCGTTTATATTACCGATGGAAGATGTACACGAAAACCGCTCTATTCCGGCTGAAACGTCGATATATGCTATAAAATCAGAACTTCTCCCACTTTCAATATCTTACTCAGTATTTTAACGAGAAAGAAATAGTTGATTGAAAATGAAGTATTTAAGGTTATTATCTAATCAATTATGTGTTTGCATCATTTTTATCGTATATATAATGAATTAATACCCATAGACTGAAAATTCACAAAAACGTGGAAAAACGGCAAAATATTGCCTAATTCGATGATATATTGTTTAAATCACATGAAGGAAAAGGAGATGATAAACGTCAAAATATTGCTAAATTCGATGATTTTTCGTACGAAACAAAATGCCAGAAAACTTGTTTAAAATGCAATATTATGCGAAATTCTGAGATTTGAAGGCCAAATTACATATCGTGATACTACATGAAATAGTATCGAAATATTGGTAAAAATGAATATATTTACGTAATATCAAACTACATGAAAAACGTGAAAAAATCACTATTTAACCATATTTGAGGATTTTAACTTCAAATCATAGAGCGAGGTTTCGTATTATTTAGATCCAAGAAAAGACATATGACAATGTTGTTTCCAATACAAATGATAAAAATCAATGTGTTTTCATTAAAATTAACTAAAATGTTCCTGATTTTCCGTTTATATTACCGATGGAAGATGTACACGAAAACCGCTCTATTCCGGCTGAAACGTCGATATATGCTATAAAATCAGAACGTCTCCCACTTTCAATGTCTTACTCAGTATTTTAAAGAGAAAGAAATAGTTGATTGAAAATGAAGAATTTAAGGTTATTATCTAATCAATTATGTGTTTGCATCATTTTTATCGTATATATAATGAATTAATACCCATAGACTGAAAATTCACAAAAACGTGGAAAAACGGCCAAATATTGCCTAATTCGATGATATTTTGTTTAAATCACATGAAGGAAAAGGAGATGATAAACGTCAAAATATTGCTAAATTCGGTGATTTTTCGTACGAAACAAAATGCAAGAAAACTTGTTTAAAATGCAATATTATGCGAAATTCTGAGATTTTAAGGCCAAATTACATATCGTGATACTACATGAAATAGTATCGAAATATTGGTAAAAATGAATATATTTACGTAATATCAAACTACATGAAAAACGTGAAAAAATCACTATTTAACCATATATGAGGATTTTAACTTCAAATCATAGAGCGAGGTTTCGTATTATTTAGATCCAAGAAAAGACATATGACAATGTTGTTTCCAATACAAATGATAAAAATCAATGTGTTTTCATTAGAATTAACTAAAATGTTCCTGATTTTCCATTTATATTACCAATGGAAGATGTACACGTAAAACCGCTCTATTCCGGCTGAAACGTCGATATATGCAATAAAAACAGAACTTCTCCCCTTTTCAATATCTTACTCAGTATTTTAACGAGAAACAAATAGTTGATTGAAAATGAAGAATTTAAGTTTATTATCTAATCAATTATGTGTTTGCATCATTTTTATCGTATCTATAATGAATTAATACCCATAGACTGAAAATTCACAAAAACGTGGAAAAACGGCAAAATATTGCCTAATTCGATGATATTTTGTTTAAATCAAATAAAGGAAAAGGGGATGATAAACGTCAAAATATTGGTAAATTCGATGATTTTTCGTACGAAACAAAATGCAAGAAAACTTGCTTAAAATGCAATATTATGCGAAATTCTGAGATTTGAAGGCCAAATCACATATCGTGATACTACATTAGTATCGGAATATTGGTAAAAATGAATATATTTGCCTAATATCAAACTACATGATTAACGTGAAAAAGTCACTATTTTACCATATTTGAGGATTTTTCCTTCAAATCATAGAGCGAGGTTTCGTATTATTTATATCCAAGAAAAGACATATGACAATGCTGTTTCCAATACAAATGATAAAAATCAATGTGTTTTCATTAGAATTAACTAAAATGTTCCTGATTTTCCGTTTATATTACCGATGGAAGATGTACACGAAAACCGCTCTATTCCGGCTGAAACGTCGATATATGCTATAAAATCAGAACTTCTCCCACTTTCAATATCTTACTCAGTATTTTAACGAGAAAGAAATAGTTGATTGAAAATGAAGTATTTAAGGTTATTATCTAATCAATTATGTGTTTGCATCATTTTTATCGTATATATAATGAATTAATACCCATAGACTGAAAATTCACAAAAACGTGGAAAAACGGCAAAATATTGCCTAATTCGATGATATATTGTTTAAATCACATGAAGGAAAAGGAGATGATAAACGTCAAAATATTGCTAAATTCGATGATTTTTCGTACGAAACAAAATGCAAGAAAACTTGTTTAAAATGCAATATTATGCGAAATTCTGAGATTTGAAGGCCAAATTACATATCGTGATACTACATGAAATAGTATCGAAATATTGGTAAAAATGAATATATTTACGTAATATCAAACTACATGAAAAACGTGAAAAAATCACTATTTAACCATATTTGAGGATTTTAACTTCAAATCATAGAGCGAGGTTTCGTATTATTTAGATCCAAGAAAAGACATATGACAATGTTGTTTCCAATACAAATGATAAAAATCAATGTGTTTTCATTAGAATTAACTAAAATGTTCCTGATTTTCCGTTTATATTACCGATGGAAGATGTACACGAAAACCGCTCTATTCCGGCTGAAACGTCGATATATGCTATAAAATCAGAACTTCTCCCACTTTCAATATCTTACTCAGTATTTTAACGAGAAAGAAATAGTTGATTGAAAATGAAGTATTTAAGGTTATTATCTAATCAATTATGTGTTTGCATCATTTTTATCGTATATATAATGAACTCATACCCAAAGACTGAAAATTCACAAAAACGTGGAAAAACGGCCAAATATTGCCTAATTCGATGATATTTTGTTTAAATCACATGAAGGAAAAGGAGATGATAAACGTCAAAATATTGCTAAATTCGATGATTTTTCGTACGAAACAAAATGCAAGAAAACTTGTTTAAAATGCAATATTATGCGAAATTCTGAGATTTGAAGGCCAAATTACATATCGTGATACTACATGAAATAGTGTCGAAATATTGGTAAAAATGAATATATTTACGTAATATCAAACTACATGAAAAACGTGAAAAAATCACTATTTAACCATATATGAGGATTTTAACTTCAAATCATAGAGCGAGGTTTCGTATTATTTAGATCCAAGAAAAGACATATGACAATGTTGTTTCCAATACAAATGATAAAAATCAATGTGTTTTCATTAGAATTAACTAAAATGTTCCTGATTTTCCATTTATATTACCAATGGAAGATGTACACGTAAAACCGCTCTATTCCGGCTGAAACGTCGATATATGCAATAAAAACAGAACTTCTCCCCTTTTCAATATCTTACTCAGTATTTTAACGAGAAACAAATAGTTGATTGAAAATGAAGAATTTAAGGTTATTATCTAATCAATTATGTGTTTGCATCATTTTTATCGTATCTATAATGAATTAATACCCATAGACTGAAAATTCACAAAAACGTGGAAAAACGGCAAAATATTGCCTAATTCGATGATATTTTGTTTAAATCAAATAAAGGAAAAGGGGATGATAAACGTCAAAATATTGGTAAATTCGATGATTTTTCGTACGAAACAAAATGCAAGAAAACTTGCTTAAAATGCAATATTATGCGAAATTCTGAGATTTGAAGGCCAAATCACATATCGTGATACTACATTAGTATCGGAATATTGGTAAAAATGAATATATTTGCCTAATATCAAACTACATGATTAGCGTGAAAAAGTCACTATTTTACCATATTTGAGGATTTTTCCTTCAAATCATAGAGCGAGGTTTCGTATTATTTATATCAAAGAAAAGACATATGACAATGTTGTTTCCAATACAAATGATAAAAATCAATGTGTTTTCATTAGAATTAACTAAAATGTTCCTGATTTTCCGTTTATATTACCGATGGAAGATGTACACGAAAACCGCTCTATTCCGGCTGAAACGTCGATATATGCTATAAAATCAGAACTTCTCCCACTTTCAATATCTTACTCAGTATTTTAACGAGAAAGAAATAGTTGATTGAAAATGAAGTATTTAAGGTTATTATCTAATCAATTATGTGTTTGCATCATTTTTATCGTATATATAATGAATTAATACCCATAGACTGAAAATTCACAAAAACGTGGAAAAACGGCAAAATATTGCCTAATTCGATGATATTTTGTTTAAATCACATGAAGGAAAAGGAGATGATAAACGTCAAAATATTGCTAAATTCGATGATTTTTCGTACGAAACAAAATGCAAGAAAACTTGTTTAAAATGCAATATTATGCGAAATTCTGAGATTTGAAGGCCAAATTACATATCGTGATACTACATGAAATAGTGTCGAAATATTGGTAAAAATGAATATATTTACGTAATATCAAACTACATGAAAAACGTGAAAAAATCACTATTTAACCATATATGAGGATTTTAACTTCAAATCATAGAGCGAGGTTTCGTATTATTTAGATCCAAGAAAAGACATATGACAATGTTGTTTCCAATACAAATGATAAAAATCAATGTGTTTTCATTAGAATTAACTAAAATGTTCCTGATTTTCCATTTATATTACCAATGGAAGAAGTACACGTAAAACCGCTCTATTCCGGCTGAAACGTCGATATATGCAATAAAAACAGAACTTCTCCCCTTTTCAATATCTTACTCAGTATTTTAACGAGAAACAAATAGTTGATTGAAAATGAAGAATATAAGGTTATTATCTAATCAATTATGTGTTTGCATCATTTTTATCGTATCTATAATGAATTAATACCCATAGACTGAAAATTCACAAAAACGTGGAAAAACGGCAAAATATTGCCTAATTCGATGATATTTTGTTTAAATCAAATAAAGGAAAAGGGGATGATAAACGTCAAAATATTGGTAAATTCGATGATTTTTCGTACGAAACAAAATGCAAGAAAACTTGCTTAAAATGCAATATTATGCGAAATTCTGAGATTTGAAGGCCAAATCACATATCGTGATACTACATTAGTATCGGAATATTGGTAAAAATGAATATATTTGCCTAATATCAAACTACATGATTAACGTGAAAAAGTCACTATTTTACCATATTTGAGGATTTTTCCTTCAAATCATAGAGCGAGGTTTCGTATTATTTATATCCAAGAAAAGACATATGACAATGTTGTTTCCAATACAAATGATAAAAATCAATGTGTTTTCATTAGAATTAACTAAAATGTTCCTGATTTTCCGTTTATATTACCGATGGAAGATGTACACGAAAACCGCTCTATTCCGGCTGAAACGTCGATATATGCTATAAAATCAGAACTTCTCCCACTTTCAATATCTTACTCAGTATTTTAACGAGAAAGAAATAGTTGATTGAAAATGAAGTATTTAAGGTTATTATCTAATCAATTATGTGTTTGCATCATATTTATCGTATATATAATGAATTAATACCCATAGACTGAAAATTCACAAAAACGTGGAAAAACGGCAAAATATTGCCTAATTCGATGATATTTTGTTTAAATCACATGAAGGAAAAGGAGATGATAAACGTCAAAATATTGCTAAATTCGATGATTTTTCGTACGAAACAAAATGCAAGAAAACTTGTTTAAAATGCAATATTATGCGAAATTCTGAGATATGAAGGCCAAATTACATATCGTGATACTACATGAAATAGTATCGAAATATTGGTAAAAATGAATATATTTACGTAATATCAAACTACATGAAAAACGTGAAAAAATCACTATTTAACCATATTTGAGGATTTTAACTTCAAATCATAGAGCGAGGTTTCGTATTATTTAGATCCAAGAAAAGACATATGACAATGTTGTTTCCAATACAAATGATAAAAATCAATGTGTTTTCATTAGAATTAACTAAAATGTTCCTGATTTTCCGTTTATATTACCGATGGAAGATGTACACGAAAACCGCTCTATTCCGGCTGAAACGTCGATATATGCTATAAAATCAGAACTTCTCCCACTTTCAATATCTTACTCAGTATTTTAACGAGAAAGAAATAGTTGATTGAAAATGAAGTATTTAAGGTTATTATCTAATCAATTATGTGTTTGCATCATTTTTATCGTATATATAATGAACTCATACCCAAAGACTGAAAATTCACAAAAACGTGGAAAAACGGCCAAATATTGCCTAATTCGATGATATTTTGTTTAAATCACATGAAGGAAAAGGAGATGATAAACGTCAAAATATTGCTAAATTCGATGATTTTTCGTACGAAACAAAATGCAAGAAAACTTGTTTAAAATGCAATATTATGCGAAATTCTGAGATTTGAAGGCCAAATTACATATCGTGATACTACATGAAATAGTGTCGAAATATTGGTAAAAATGAATTTATTTACGTAATATCAAACTACATGAAAAACGTGAAAAAATCACTATTTAACCATATATGAGGATTTTAACTTCAAATCATAGAGCGAGGTTTCGTATTATTTAGATCCAAGAAAAGACATATGACAATGTTGTTTCCAATACAAATGATAAAAATCAATGTGTTTTCATTAGAATTAACTAAAATGTTCCTGATTTTCCATTTATATTACCAATGGAAGATGTACACGTAAAACCGCTCTATTCCGGCTGAAACGTCGATATATGCAATAAAAACAGAACTTCTCCCCTTTTCAATATCTTACTCAGTATTTTAACGAGAAACAAATAGTTGATTGAAAATGAAGTATTTAAGGTTATTATCTAATCAATTATGTGCTTGCATCATTTTTTTCGTATATATAATGAATTAATACCCATAGACTGAAAATTCACAAAAACGTGGAAAAACGGCAAAATATTGCCTAATTCGATGATATTTTGTTTAAATCAAATAAAGGAAAAGGGGATGATAAACGTCAAAATATTGGTAAATTCGATGATTTTTCGTACGAAACAAAATGCAAGAAAATTTGCTTAAAATGCAATATTATGCGAAATTCTGAGATTTGAAGGCCAAATCACATATCGTGATACTACATTAGTATCGGAATATTGGTAAAAATAAATATATTTGCCTAATATCAAACTACATGATTAACGTGAATAAGTCACTATTTTACCATATTTGAGAATTTTTCCTTCAAATCATAGAGCGAGGTTTCGTATTATTTATATCCAAGAAAAGACATATGACAATGTTGTTTCCAATACAAATGATAAAAATCAATGTGCTTTCATTAGAATTAACTAAAATGTTCCTGATTTTCCGTTTATATTACCGATGGAAGATGTACACGAAAACCGCTCTATTCCGGCTGAAACGTCGATATATGCTATAAAATCAGAACTTCTCCCACTTTCAATATCTTACTCAGTATTTTAACGAGAAAGAAATAGTTGATTGAAAATGAAGTATTTAAGGTTATTATCTAATCAATTATGTGTTTGCATCATTTTTATCGTATATATAATGAATTAATACCCATAGACTGAAAATTCACAAAAACGTGGAAAAACGGCAAAATATTGCCTAATTCGATGATACTTTGTTTAAATCACATGAAGGAAAAGGAGATGATAAACGTCAAAATATTGCTAAATTCGATGATTTTTCGTACGAAACAAAATGCCAGAAAACTTGTTTAAAATGCAATATTATGCGAAATTCTGAGATTTGAAGGCCAAATTACATATCGTGATACTACATGAAATAGTATCGAAATATTGGTAAAAATGAATATATTTACGTAATATCAAACTACATGAAAAACGTGAAAAAATCACTATTTAACCATATTTAAGGATTTTAACTTCAAATCATAGAGCGAGGTTTCGTATTATTTAGATCCAAGAAAAGACATATGACAATGTTGTTTCCAATACAAATGATAAAAATCAATGTGTTTTCATTAAAATTAACTAAAATGTTCCTGATTTTCCGTTTATATTACCGATGGAAGATGTACACGAAAACCGCTCTATTCCGGCTGAAACGTCGATATATGCTATAAAATCAGAACTTCTCCCACTTTCAATATCTTACTCAGTATTTTAAAGAGAAAGAAATAGTTGATTGAAAATGAAGTATTTAAGGTTATTATCTAATCAATTATGTGTTTGCATCATTTTTATCGTATATATAATGAATTAATACCCATAGACTGAAAATTCACAAAAACGTGGAAAAACGGCCAAATATTGCCTAATTCGATGATATTTTGTTTAAATCACATGAAGGAAAAGGAGATGATAAACGTCAAAATATTGCTAAATTCGGTGATTTTTCGTACGAAACAAAATGCAAGAAAACTTGTTTAAAATGCAATATTATGCGAAATTCTGAGATTTGAAGGCCAAATTACATATCGTGATACTACATGAAATAGTATCGAAATATTGGTAAAAATGAATATATTTACGTAATATCAAACTACATGAAAAACGTGAAAAAATCACTATTTAACCATATATGAGGATTTTAACTTCAAATCATAGAGCGAGGTTTCGTATTATTTAGATCCAAGAAAAGACATATGACAATGTTGTTTCCAATACAAATGATAAAAATCAATGTGTTTTCATTAAAATTAACTAAAATGTTCCTGATTTTCCGTTTATATTACCGATGGAAGATGTACACGAAAACCGCTCTATTCCGGCTGAAACGTCGATATATGCTATAAAATCAGAACTTCTCCCACTTTCAATATCTTACTCAGTATTTTAAAGAAAAAGAAATAGTTGATTGAAAATGAAGTATTTAAGGTTATTATCTAATCAATTATGTGTTTGCATCATTTTTATCGTATATATAATGAATTAATACCCATAGACTGAAAATTCACAAAAACGTGGAAAAACGGCCAAATATTGCCTAATTCGATGATATTTTGTTTAAATCACATGAAGGAAAAGGAGATGATAAACGTCAAAATATTGCTAAATTCGGTGATTTTTCGTACGAAACAAAATGCAAGAAAACTTGTTTAAAATGCAATATTATGCGAAATTCTGAGATTTGAAGGCCAAATTACATATCGTGATACTACATGAAATAGTATCGAAATATTGGTAAAAATGAATATATTTACGTAATATCAAACTACATGAAAAACGTGAAAAAATCACTATTTAACCATATATGAGGATTTTAACTTCAAATCATAGAGCGAGGTTTCGTATTATTTAGATCCAAGAAAAGACATATGACAATGTTGTTTCCAATACAAATGATAAAAATCAATGTGTTTTCATTTGAATTAACTAAAATGTTCCTGATTTTCCATTTATATTACCAATGGAAGATGTACACGTAAAACCGCTCTATTCCGGCTGAAACGTCGATATATGCAATAAAAACAGAACTTCTCCCCTTTTCAATATCTTACTCAGTATTTTAACGAGAAACAAATAGTTGATTGAAAATGAAGTATTTAAGGTTATTATCTAATCAATTATGTGTTTGCATCATTTTTATCGTATCTATAATGAATTAATACCCATAGACTGAAAATTCACAAAAACGTGGAAAAACGGCAAAATATTGCCTAATTCGATGATATTTTGTTTAAATCAAATAAAGGAAAAGGGGATGATAAACGTCAAAATATTGGTAAATTCGATGATTTTTCGTACGAAACAAAATGCAAGAAAACTTGCTTAAAATGCAATATTATGCGAAATTCTGAGATTTGAAGGCCAAATCACATATCGTGATACTACATTAGTATCGGAATATTGGTAAAAATGAATATATTTGCCTAATATCAAACTACATGATTAACGTGAAAAAGTCACTATTTTACCATATTTGAGGATTTTTCCTTCAAATCATAGAGCGAGGTTTCGTATTATAAATATCCAAGAAAAGACATATGACAATGTTGTTTCCAATACAAATGATAAAAATCAATGTGTTTTCATTAGAATTAACTAAAATGTTCCTGATTTTCCGTTTATATTACCGATGGAAGATGTACACGAAAACCGCTCTATTCCGGCTGAAACGTCGATATATGCTATAAAATCAGAACTTCTCCCACTTTCAATATCTTACTCAGTATTTTAACGAGAAAGAAATAGTTGATTGAAAATGAAGTATTTAAGGTTATTATCTAATCAATTATGTGTTTGCATCATTTTTATCGTATATATAATGAATTAATACCCATAGACTGAAAATTCACAAAAACGTGGAAAAACGGCAAAATATTGCCTAATTCGATGATATTTTGTTTAAATCACATGAAGGAAAAGGAGATGATAAACGTCAAAATATTGCTAAATTCGATGATTTTTCGTACGAAACAAAATGCAAGAAAACTTGTTTAAAATGCAATATTATGCGAAATTCTGAGATTTGAAGGCCAAATTACATATCGTGATACTACATGAAATAGTATCGAAATATTGGTAAAAATGAATATATTTACGTAATATCAAACTACATGAAAAACGTGAAAAAATCACTATTTAACCATATTTGAGGATTTTAACTTCAAATCATAGAGCGAGGTTTCGTATTATTTAGATCCAAGAAAAGACATATGACAATGTTGTTTCCAATACAAATGATAAAAATCAATGTGTTTTCATTAGAATTAACTAAAATGTTCCTGATTTTCCGTTTATATTACCGATGGAAGATGTACACGAAAACCGCTCTATTCCGGCTGAAACGTCGATATATGCTATAAAATCAGAACTGCTCCCACTTTCAATATCTTACTCAGTATTTTAACGAGAAAGAAATAGTTGATTGAAAATGAAGTATTTAAGGTTATTATCTAATCAATTATGTGTTTGCATCATTTTTATCGTATATATAATGAATTAATACCCAAAGACTGAAAATTCACAAAAACGTGGAAAAACGGCCAAATATTGCCTAATTCGATGATATTTTGTTTAAATCACATGAAGGAAAAGGAGATGATGAACGTCAAAATATTGCTAAATTCGATGATTTTTCGTACGAAACAAAATGCAAGAAAACTTGTTTAAAATGCAATATTTTGCGAAATTCTGAGATTTGAAGGCCAAATTACATATCGTGATGCTACATGAAATAGTGTCGAAATATTGGTAAAAATGAATATATTTACGTAATATCAAACTACATGAAAAACGTGAAAAAATCACTATTTAACCATATATGAGGATTTTAACTTCAAATCATAGAGCGAGGTTTCGTATTATTTAGATCCAAGAAAAGACATATGACAATGTTGTTTCCAATACAAATGATAAAAATCAATGTGTTTTCATTAGAATTAACTAAAATGTTCCTGATTTTCCATTTATATTACCAATGGAAGATGTACACGTAAAACCGCTCTATTCCGGCTGAAACGTCGATATATGCAATAAAAACAGAACTTCTCCCCTTTTCAATATCTTACTCAGTATTTTAACGAGAAACAAATAGTTGATTGAAAATGAAGTATTTAAGGTTATTATCTAATCAATTATGTGCTTGCATCATTTTTTTCGTATATATAATGAATTAATACCCATAGACTGAAAATTCACAAAAACGTGGAAAAACGGCAAAATATTGCCTAATTCGATGATATTTTGTTTAAATCAAATAAAGGAAAAGGGGATGATAAACGTCAAAATATTGGTAAATTCGATGATTTTTCGTACGAAACAAAATGCAAGAAAATTTGCTTAAAATGCAATATTATGCGAAATTCTGAGATTTGAAGGCCAAATCACATATCGTGATACTACATTAGTATCGGAATATTGGTAAAAATAAATATATTTGCCTAATATCAAACTACATGATTAACGTGAATAAGTCACTATTTTACCATATTTGAGGATTTTTCCTTCAAATCATAGAGCGAGGTTTCGTATTATTTATATCCAAGAAAAGACATATGACAATGTTGTTTCCAATACAAATGATAAAAATCAATGTGTTTTCATTAGAATTAACTAAAATGTTCCTGATTTTCCGTTTATATTACCGATGGAAGATGTACACGAAAACCGCTCTATTCCGGCTGAAACGTCGATATATGCTATAAAATCAGAACTTCTCCCACTTTCAATATCTTACTCAGTATTTTAACGAGAAAGAAATAGTTGATTGAAAATGAAGTATTTAAGGTTATTATCTAATCAATTATGTGTTTGCATCATTTTTATCGTATATATAATGAATTAATACCCATAGACTGAAAATTCACAAAAACGTGGAAAAACGGCAAAATATTGCCTAATTCGATGATATTTTGTTTAAATCACATGAAGGAAAAGGAGATGATAAACGTCAAAATATTGCTAAATTCGATGATTTTTCGTACGAAACAAAATGCAAGAAAACTTGTTTAAAATGCAATATTATGCGAAATTCTGAGATTTGAAGGCCAAATTACATATCGTGATACTACATGAAATAGTATCGAAATATTGGTAAAAATGAATATATTTACGTAATATCAAACTACATGAAAAACGTGAAAAAATCACTATTTAACCATATATGAGGATTTTAACTTCAAATCATAGAGCGAGGTTTCGTATTATTTAGATCCAAGAAAAGACATATGACAATGTTGTTTCCAATACAAATGATAAAAATCAATGTGTTTTCATTTTAATTAACTAAAATGTTCCTGATTTTCCATTTATATTACCAATGGAAGATGTACACGTAAAACCGCTCTATTCCGGCTGAAACGTCGATATATGCAATAAAAACAGAACTTCTCCCCTTTTCAATATCTTACTCAGTATTTTAACGAGAAACAAATAGTTGATTGAAAATGAAGTATTTAAGGTTATTATCTAATCAATTATGTGTTTGCATCATTTTTATCGTATCTATAATGAATTAATACCCATAGACTCAAAATTCACAAAGACGTGGAAAAACGGCAAAATATTGCCTAATTCGATGATATTTTGTTTAAATCAAATAAAGGAAAAGGGGATGATAAACGTCAAAATATTGGTAAATTCGATGATTTTTCGTACGAAACAAAATGCAAGAAAACTTGCTTAAAATGCAATATTATGCGAAATTCTGAGATTTGAAGGCCAAATCACATATCGTGATACTACATTAGTATCGGAATATTGGTAAAAATGAATATATTTGCCTAATATCAAACTACATGATTAACGTGAAAAAGTCACTATTTTACCATATTTGAGGATTTTTCCTTCAAATCATAGAGCGAGGTTTCGTATTATTTATATCCAAGAAAAGACATATGACAATGTTGTTTCCAATACAAATGATAAAAATCAATGTGTTTTCATTAGAATAAACTAAAATGTTCCTGATTTTCCGTTTATATTACCGATGGAAGATGTACACGAAAACCGCTCTGTTCCGGGTGAAACGTCGATATATGCTATAAAATCAGAACTTCTCCCACTTTCAATATCTTACTCAGTATTTTAACGAGAAAGAAATAGTTGATTGAAAATGAAGTATTTAAGGTTATTATCTAATCAATTATGTGTTTGCATCATTTTTATCGTATATATAATGAATTAATACCCATAGGCTGAAAATTCACAAAAACGTGGAAAAACGGCAAAATATTGCCTAATTCGATGATATTTTGTTTAAATCAAATAAAGGAAAAGGGGATGATAAACGTCAAAATATTGGTAAATTCGATGATTTTTCGTACGAAACAAAATGCAAGAAAATTTGCTTAAAATGCAATATTATGCGAAATTCTGAGATTTGAAGGCCAAATCACATTTCGTGATACTACATTAGTATCGGAATATTGGTAAAAATGAATATATTTGCCTAATATCAAACTACATGATTAACGTGAATAAGTCACTATTTTACCATATTTGAGGATTTTTCCTTCAAATCATAGAGCGAGGTTTCGTATTATTTATATCCAAGAAAAGACATATGACAATGTTGTTTCCAATACAAATGATAAAAATCAATGTGTTTTCATTAGAATTAACTAAAACGTTCCTGATTTTCCGTTTATATTACCGATGGAAGATGTACACGAAAACCGCTCTATTCCGGCTGAAACGTCGATATATGCTATAAAATCAGAACTTCTCCCACTTTCAATATCTTACTCAGTATTTTAACGAGAAAGAAATAGTTGATTGAAAATGAAGTATTTAAGGTTATTATCTAATCAATTATGTGTTTGCATCATTTTTATCGTATATATAATGAATTAATACCCATAGACTGAAAATTCACAAAAACGTGGAAAAACGGCAAAATATTGCCTAATTCGATGATATTTTGTTTAAATCACATGAAGGAAAAGGAGATGATAAACGTCAAAATATTGCTAAATTCGATGATTTTTCGTACGAAACAAAATGCAAGAAAACTTGTTTAAAATGCAATATTATGCGAAATTCTGAGATTTGAAGGCCAATTACATATCGTGATACTACATGAAATAGTATCGAAATATTGGTAAAAATGAATATATTTACGTAATATCAAACTACATGAAAAACGTGAAAAAATCACTATTTAACCATATTTGAGGATTTTAACTTCAAATCATAGAGCGAGGTTTCGTATTATTTAGATCCAAGAAAAGACATATGACAATGTTGTTTCCAATACAAATGATAAAAATCAATGTGTTTTCATTAAAATTAACTAAAATGTTCCTGATTTTCCGTTTATATTACCGATGGAAGATGTACACGAAAACCGCTCTATTCCGGCTGAAACGTCGATATATGCTATAAAATCAGAACTTCTCCCACTTTCAATATCTTACTCAGTATTTTAAAGAGAAAGAAATAGTTGATTGAAAATAAAGTATTTAAGGTTATTATCTAATCAATTATGTGTTTGCATCATTTTTATCGTATATATAATGAATTAATACCCATAGACTGAAAATTAACAAAAACGTGGAAAAACGGCCAAATATTGCCTAATTCGATGATATGTTGTTTAAATCACATGAAGGAAAAGGAGATGATAAACGTCAAAATATTGCTAAATTCGATGATTTTTCGTACGAAACAAAATGCAAGAAAACTTGTTTAAAATGCAATATTATGCGAAATTCTGAGATTTGAAGGCCAAACTACATATCGTAATACTACATGAAATAGTATCGAAATATTGGTAAAAATGAATATATTTACGTAATATCAAACTACATGAAAAACGTGAAAAAATCACTATTTAACCATATATGAGGATTTTAACTTCAAATCATAGAGCGAGGTTTCGTATTATTTAGATCCAAGAAAAGACATCTGACAATGTTGTTTCCAATACAAATGATAAAAATCAATGTGTTTTCATTAGAATTAACTAAAATGTTCCTGATTTTCCATTTATATTACCAATGGAAGATGTACACGTAAAACCGCTCTATTCCGGCTGAAACGTCGATATATGCAATAAAAACAGAACTTCTCCCCTTTTCAATATCTTACTCAGTATTTTAACGAGAAACAAATAGTTGATTGAAAATGAAGTATTTAAGGTTATTATCTAATCAATTATGTGTTTGCATCATTTTTATCGTATCTATAATCAATTAATACCCATAGACTGAAAATTCACAAAAACGTGGAAAAACGGCCAAATATTGCCTAATTCGATGATATTTTGTTTAAATCACATGAAGGAAATGGAGATGATAAACGTCAAAATATTGCTAAATTCGATGATTTTTCGTACGAAACAAAATGCAAGAAAACTTGTTTAAAATGCAATATTATGCGAAATTCTGAGATTTGAAGGCCAAATTACATATCGTGATACTACATGAAATAGTGTCGAAATATTGGTAAAAATGAATATATTTACGTAATATCAAACTACATGAAAAACGTGAAAAAATCACTATTTAACCATATATGAGGATTTTAACTTCAAATCATAGAGCGAGGTTTCGTATTATTTAGGTCCAAGAAAAGACATATGACAATGTTGTTTCCAATACAAATGATAAAAATCAATGTGTTTTCATTAGAATTAACTAAAATGTTCCTGATTTTCCATTTATATTACCAATGGAAGATGTACACGTAAAACCGCTCTATTCCTGCTGAAACGTCGATATATGCAATAAAAACAGAACTTCTCCCCTTTTCAATATCTTACTCAGTATTTTAACGAGAAACAAATAGTTGATTGAAAATGAAGTATTTAAGGTTATTATCTAATCAATTATGTGCTTGCATCATTTTTATCGTATATATAATGAATTAATACCCATAGACTGAAAATTCACAAAAACGTGGAAAAACGGCAAAATATTGCCTAATTCGATGATATTTTGTTTAAATCAAATAAAGGAAAAGGGGATGATAAACGTCAAAATATTGGTAAATTCGATGATTTTTCGTACGAAACAAAATGCAAGAAAATTTGCTTAAAATGCAATATTATGCGAAATTCTGAGATTTGAAGGCCAAATCACATATCGTGATACTACATTAGTATCGGAATATTGGTAAAAATAAATATATTTCCCTAATATCAAACTACATGATTAACGTGAATAAGTCACTATTTTACCATATTTGAGGATTTTTCCTTCAAATCATAGAGCGAGGTTTCGTATTATTTATATCCAAGAAAAGACATATGACAATGTTGTTTCCAATACAAATGATAAAAATCAATGTGTTTTCATTAGAATTAACTAAAATGTTCCTGATTTTCCGTTTATATTACCGATGGAAGATGTACACGAAAACCGCTCTATTCCGGCTGAAACGTCGATATATGCTATAAAATCAGAACTTCTCCCACTTTCAATATCTTACTCAGTATTTTAACGAGAAAGAAATAGTTGATTGAAAATGAAGTATTTAAGGTTATTATCTAATCAATTATGTGTTTGCATCATTTTTATCGTATATATAATGAATTAATACCCATAGACTGAAAATTCACAAAAACGTGGAAAAACGGCAAAATATTGCCTAATTCGATGATATTTTGTTTAAATCACATGAAGGAAAAGGAGATGATAAACGTCAAAATATTGCTAAATTCGATGATTTTTCGTACGAAACAAAATGCAAGAAAACTTGTTTAAAATGCAATATTATGCGAAATTCTGAGATTTGAAGGCCAAATTACATATCGTGATACTACATGAAATAGTATCGAAATATTGGTAAAAATGAATATATTTACGTAATATCAAACTACATGAAAAACGTGAAAAAATCACTATTTAACCATATTTGAGGATTTTAACTTCAAATCATAGAGCGAGGTTTCGTATTATTTAGATCCAAGAAAAGACATATGACAATGTTGTTTCCAATACAAATGATAAAAATCAATGTGTTTTCATTAGAATTAACTAAAATGTTCCTGATTTTTCGTTTATATTACCGATGGAAGATGTACACGAAAACCGCTCTATTCCGGCTGAAACGTCGATATATGCTATAAAATCAGAACTTCTCCCACTTTCAATATCTTACTCAGTATTTTAACGAGAAAGAAATAGTTGATTGAAAATGAAGTATTTAAGGTTATTATCTAATCAATTATGTGTTTGCATCATTTTTATCGAATATATAATGAATTAATACCCATAGACTGAAAATTCACAAAAACGTGGAAAAACGGCCAAATATTGCCTAATTCGATGATATTTTGTTTAAATCACACGAAGGAAAAGGAGATGATAAACGTCAAAATATTGCTAAATTCGATGATTTTTCGTACGAAACAAAATGCAAGAAAACTTGTTTAAAATGCAATATTATGCGAAATTCTGAGATTTGAAGGCCAAATTACATATCGTGATACTACATGAAATAGTGTCGAAATATTGGTAAAAATGAATATATTTACGTAATATCAAACTACATGAAAAACGTGAAAAAATCACTATTTAACCATATATGAGGATTTTAACTTCAAATCATAGAGCGAGGTTTCGTATTATTTAGATCCAAGAAAAGACATATGACAATGTTGTTTCCAATACAAATGATAAAAATCAATGTGTTTTCATTAGAATTAACTAAAATGTTCCTGATTTTCCATTTATATTAACAATGGAAGATGTACACGTAAAACCGCTCTATTCCTGCTGAAACGTCGATATATGCAATAAAAACAGAACTTCTCCCCTTTTCAATATCTTACTCAGTATTTTAACGAGAAACAAATAGTTGATTGAAAATGAAGTATTTAAGGTTATTATCTAATCAATTATGTGCTTGCATCATTTTTATCGTATATATAATGAATTAATACCCATAGACTGAAATTCACAAAAACGTGGAAAAACGGCAAAATATTGCCTAATTCGATGATATTTTGTTTAAATCAAATAAAGGAAAAGGGGATGATAAACGTCAAAATATTGGTAAATTCGATGATTTTTCGTACGAAACAAAATGCAAGAAAATTTGCTTAAAATGCAATATTATGCGAAATTCTGAGATTTGAAGGCCAAATCACATATCGTGATACTACATTAGTATCGGAATATTGGTAAAAATAAATATATTTGCCTAATATCAAACTACATGATTAACGTGAATAAGTCACTATTTTACCATATTTGAGGATTTTTCCTTCAAATCATAGAGCGAGGTTTCGTATTATTTATATCCAAGAAAAGACATATGACAATGTTGTTTCCAATACAAATGATAAAAATCAATGTGTTTTCATTAGAATTAACTAAAATGTTCCTGATTTTCCGTTTATATTACCGATGGAAGATGTACACGAAAACCGCTCTATTCCGGCTGAAACGTCGATATATGCTATAAAATCAGAACTTCTCACACTTTCAATATCTTACTCAGTATTTTAACGAGAAAGAAATAGTTGATTGAAAATGAAGTATTTAAGGTTATTATCTAATCAATTGTGTGTTTGCATCATTTTTATCGTATATATAATGAATTAATACCCATAGACTGAAAATTCACAAAAACGTGGAAAAACGGCAAAATATTGCCTAATTCGATGATATTTTGTTTAAATCACATGAAGGAAAAGGAGATGATAAACGTTAAAATATTGCTAAATTCGATGATTTTTCGTACGAAACAAAATGCAAGAAAACTTGTTTAAAATGCAATATTATGCGAAATTCTGAGATTTGAAGGCCAAATTACATATCGTGATACTACATGAAATAGTATCGAAATATTGGTAAAAATGAATATATTTACGTAATATCAAACTACATGAAAAACGTGAAAAAAATCACTATTTAACCATATTTGAGGATTTTAACTTCAAATCATAGAGCGAGGTTTCGTATTACTTAGATCCAAGAAAAGACATATGACAATGTTGTTTCCAATACAAATGATAAAAATCAATGTGTTTTCATTAGAATTAACTAAAATGTTCCTGATTTTCCGTTTATATTACCGATGGAAGATGTACACGAAAACCGCTCTATTCCGGCTGAAACGTCGATATATGCTATAAAATCAGAACTTCTCCCACTTTCAATATCTTACTCAGTATTTTAACGAGAAAGAAATAGTTGATTGAAAATGAAGTATTTAAGGTTATTATCTAATCAATTATGTGTTTGCATCATTTTTATCGAATATATAATGAATTAATACCCATAGACTGAAAATTCACAAAAACGTGGAAAAACGGCCAAATATTGCCTAATTCGATGATATTTTGTTTAAATCACACGAAGGAAAAGGAGATGATAAACGTCAAAATATTGCTAAATTCGATGATTTTTCGTACGAAACAAAATGCAAGAAAACTTGTTTAAAATGCAATATTATGCGAAATTCTGAGATTTGAAGGCCAAATTACATATCGTGATACTACATGAAATAGTGTCGAAATATTGGTAAAAATGAATATATTTACGTAATATCAAACTACATGAAAAACGTGAAAAAATCACTATTTAACCATATATGAGGATTTTAACTTCAAATCATAGAGCGAGGTTTCGTATTATTTAGATCCAAGAAAAGACATATGACAATGTTGTTTCCAATACAAATGATAAAAATCAATGTGTTTTCATTAGAATTAACTAAAATGTTCCTGATTTTCCATTTATATTAACAATGGAAGATGTACACGTAAAACCGCTCTATTCCTGCTGAAACGTCGATATATGCAATAAAAACAGAACTTCTCCCCTTTTCAATATCTTACTCAGTATTTTAACGAGAAACAAATAGTTGATTGAAAATGAAGTATTTAAGGTTATTATCTAATCAATTATGTGCTTGCATCATTTTTATCGTATATATAATGAATTAATACCCATAGACTGAAATTCACAAAAACGTGGAAAAACGGCAAAATATTGCCTAATTCGATGATATTTTGGTTAAATCAAATAAAGGAAAAGGGGATGATAAACGTCAAAATATTGGTAAATTCGATGATTTTTCGTACGAAACAAAATGCAAGAAAATTTGCTTAAAATGCAATATTATGCGAAATTCTGAGATTTGAAGGCCAAATCACATATCGTGATACTACATTAGTATCGGAATATTGGTAAAAATAAATATATTTGCCTAATATCAAACTACATGATTAACGTGAATAAGTCACTATTTTACCATATTTGAGGATTTTTCCTTCAAATCATAGAGCGAGGTTTCGTATTATTTATATCCAAGAAAAGACATATGACAATGTTGTTTCCAATACAAATGATAAAAATCAATGTGTTTTCATTAGAATTAACTAAAATGTTCCTGATTTTCCGTTTATATTACCGATGGAAGATGTACACGAAAACCGCTCTATTCCGGCTGAAACGTCGATATATGCTATAAAATCAGAACTTCTCACACTTTCAATATCTTACTCAGTATTTTAACGAGAAAGAAATAGTTGATTGAAAATGAAGTATTTAAGGTTATTATCTAATCAATTGTGTGTTTGCATCATTTTTATCGTATATATAATGAATTAATACCCATAGACTGAAAATTCACAAAAACGTGGAAAAACGGCAAAATATTGCCTAATTCGATGATATTTTGTTTAAATCACATGAAGGAAAAGGAGATGATAAACGTTAAAATATTGCTAAATTCGATGATTTTTCGTACGAAACAAAATGCAAGAAAACTTGTTTAAAATGCAATATTATGCGAAATTCTGAGATTTGAAGGCCAAATTACATATCGTGATACTACATGAAATAGTATCGAAATATTGGTAAAAATGAATATATTTACGTAATATCAAACTACATGAAAAACGTGAAAAAAATCACTATTTAACCATATTTGAGGATTTTAACTTCAAATCATAGAGCGAGGTTTCGTATTACTTAGATCCAAGAAAAGACATATGACAATGTTGTTTCCAATACAAATGATAAAAATCAATGTGTTTTCATTAGAATTAACTAAAATGTTCCTGATTTTCCGTTTATATTACCGATGGAAGATGTACACGAAAACCGCTCTATTCCGGCTGAAACGTCGATATATGCTATAAAATCAGAACTTCTCCCACTTTCAATATCTTACTCAGTATTTTAACGAGAAAGAAATAGTTGATTGAAAATGAAGTATTTAAGGTTATTATCTAAAAAATTATGTGTTTGCATCATTTTTATCGTATATATAATGAATTAATACCCATAGGCTGAAAATTCACAAAAACGTGGAAAAACGGCAAAATATTGCCTAATTCGATGATATTTTGTTTAAATCAAATAAAGGAAAAGGGGATGATAAACGTCAAAATATTGGTAAATTCGATGATTTTTCGTACGAAACAAAATGCAAGAAAATTTGCTTAAAATGCAATATTATGCGAAATTCTGAGATTTGAAGGCCAAATCACATATCGTGATACTACATTAGTATCGGAATATTGGTAAAAATGAATATATTTGCCTAATATCAAACTACATGATTAACGTGAATAAGTCACTATTTTACCATATTTGAGGATTTTTCCTTCAAATCATAGAACGAGGTTTCGTATTATTTATATCCAAGAAAAGACATATGACAATGTTGTTTCCAATACAAATGATAAAAATCAATGTGTTTTCATTAGAATTAACTAAAATGTTCCTGATTTTCCGTTTATATTACCGATGGAAGATGTACACGAAAACCGCTCTATTCCGGCTGAAACGTCGATATATGCTATAAAATCAGAACTTCTCCCACTTTCAATATCTTACTCAGTATTTTAACGAGAAAGAAATAGTTGATTGAAAATGAAGTATTTAAGGTTATTATCTAATCAATTGTGTGTTTGCATCATTTTTATCGTATATATAATGAATTAATACCCATAGACTGAAAATTCACAAAAACGTGGAAAAACGGCAAAATATTGCCTAATTCGATGATATTTTGTTCAAATCACATGAAGGAAAAGGAGATGATAAACGTCAAAATATTGCTAAATTCGATGATTTTTCGTACGAAACAAAATGCAAGAAAACTTGTTTAAAATGCAATATTATGCGAAATTCTGAGATTTGAAGGCCAAATTTCATATCGTGATACTACATGAAATAGTATCGAAATATTGGTAAAAATGAATATATTTACGTAATATCAAACTACATGAAAAACGTGAAAAAATCACTATTTAACCATATTTGAGGATTTTAACTTCAAATCATAGAGCGAGGTTTCGTATTATTTAGATCCAAGAAAAGACATATGACAATGTTGTTTCCAATACAAATGATAAAAATCAATGTGTTTTCATTAGAATTAACTAAAATGTTCCTGATTTTTCGTTTATATTACCGATGGAAGATGTACACGAAAACCGCTCTATTCCGGCTGAAACGTCGATATATGCTATAAAATCAGAACTTCTCCCACTTTCAATATCTTACTCAGTATTTTAACGAGAAAGTAATAGTTGATTGAAAATGAAGTATTTAAGGTTATTATCTAATCAATTATGTGTTTGCATCATTTTTATCGTATATATAATGAATTAATACCCATAGACTGAAAATTCACAAAAACGTGGAAAAACGGCCAAATATTGCCTAATTCGATGATATTTTGTTTAAATCACATGAAGGAAAAGGAGATGATAAACGTCAAAATATTGCTAAATTCGATGATTTTTCGTACGAAACAAAATGCAAGAAAACTTGTTTAAAATGCAATATTATGCGAAATTCTGAGATTTGAAGGCCAAATTACATATCGTGATACTACATGAAATAGTGTCGAAATATTGGTAAAAATGAGTATATTTACGTAATATCAAACTACATGAAAAACGTGAAAAAATCACTATTTAACCATATATGAGGATTTTAACTTCAAATCATAGAGCGAGGTTTCGTATTATTTAGATCCAAGAAAAGACATATGACAATGTTGTTTCCAATACAAATGATAAAAATCAATGTGTTTTCATTAGAATTAACTAAAATGTTCCTGCTTTTCCATTAATATTACCAATGGAAGATGTACACGTAAAACCGCTCTATTCCTGCTGAAACGTCGATATATGCAATAAAAACAGAACTTCTCCCCTTTTCAATATCTTACTCAGTATTTTAACGAGAAACAAATAGTTGATTGAAAATGAAGTATTTAAGGTTATTATCTAATCAATTATGTGCTTGCATCATTTTTATCGTATATATAATGAATTAATACCCATAGACTGAAAATTCACAAAAACGTGGAAAAACGGCAAAATATTGCCTAATTCGATGATATTTTGTTTAAATCAAATAAAGGAAAAGGGGATGATAAACGTCAAAATATTGGTAAATTCGATGATTTTTCGTACGAAACAAAATGCAAGAAAATTTGCTTAAAATGCAATATTATGCGAAATTCTGAGATTTGAAGGCCAAATCACATATCGTGATACTACATTAGTATCGGAATATTGGTAAAAATAAATATATTTGCCTAATATCAAACTACATGATTAACGTGAATAAGTCACCATTTTACCATATTTGAGGATTTTTCCTTCAAATCATAGAGCGAGGTTTCGTATTATTTATATCCAAGAAAAGACATATGACAATGTTGTTTCCAATACAAATGATAAAAATCAATGTGTTTTCATTAGAATTAACTAAAATGTTCCTGATTTTCCGTTTATATTACCGATGGAAGATGTACACGAAAACCGCTCTATTCCGGCTGAAACGTCGATATATGCTATAAAATCAGAACTTCTCCCACTTTCAATATCTTACTCAGTATTTTAACGAGAAAGAAATAGTTGATTGAAAATGAAGTATTTAAGGTTATTATCTAATCAATTGTGTGTTTGCATCATTTTTATCGTATATATAATGAATTAATACCCATAGACTGAAAATTCACAAAAACGTGGAAAAACGGCAAAATATTGCCTAATTCGATGATATTTTGTTTAAATCACATGAAGGAAAAGGAGATGATAAACGTTAAAATATTGCTAAATTCGATGATTTTTCGTACGAAACAAAATGCAAGAAAACTTGTTTAAAATGCAATATTATGCGAAATTCTGAGATTTGAAGGCCAAATTACATATCGTGATACTACATGAAATAGTATCGAAATATTGGTAAAAATGAATATATTTACGTAATATCAAACTACATGAAAAACGTGAAAAAAATCACTATTTAACCATATTTGAGGATTTTAACTTCAAATCATAGAGCGAGGTTTCGTATTACTTAGATCCAAGAAAAGACATATGACAATGTTGTTTCCAATACAAATGATAAAAATCAATGTGTTTTCATTAGAATTAACTAAAATGGTCCTGATTTTCCGTTTATATTACCGATGGAAGATGTACACGAAAACCGCTCTATTCCGGCTGAAACGTCGATATATGCTATAAAATCAGAACTTCTCCCACTTTCAATATCTTACTCAGTATTTTAACGAGAAAGAAATAGTTGATTGAAAATGAAGTATTTAAGGTTATTATCTAAAAAATTATGTGTTTGCATCATTTTTATCGTATATATAATGAATTAATACCCATAGGCTGAAAATTCACAAAAACGTGGAAAAACGGCAAAATATTGCCTAATTCGATGATATTTTGTTTAAATCAAATAAAGGAAAAGGGGATGATAAACGTCAAAATATTGGTAAATTCGATGATTTTTCGTACGAAACAAAATGCAAGAAAATTTGCTTAAAATGCAATATTATGCGAAATTCTGAGATTTGAAGGCCAAATCACATATCGTGATACTACATTAGTATCGGAATATTGGTAAAAATGAATATATTTGCCTAATATCAAACTACATGATTAACGTGAATAAGTCACTATTTTACCATATTTGAGGATTTTTCCTTCAAATCATAGAGCGAGGTTTCGTATTATTTATATCCAAGAAAAGACATATGACAATGTTGTTTCCAATACAAATGATAAAAATCAATGTGTTTTCATTAGAATTAACTAAAATGTTCCTGATTTTCCGTTTATATTACCGATGGAAGATGTACACGAAAACCGCTCTATTCCGGCTGAAACGTCGATATATGCTATAAAATCAGAACTTCTCCCACTTTCAATATCTTACTCAGTATTTTAACGAGAAAGAAATAGTTGATTGAAAATGAAGTATTTAAGGTTATTATCTAATCAATTATGTGTTTGCATCATTTTTATCGTATATATAATGAATTAATACCCATAGACAGAAAATTCACAAAAACGTGGAAAAACGGCAAAATATTGCCTAATTCGATGATATTTTGTTTAAATCACATGAAGGAAAAGGAGATGATAAACGTCAAAATATTGCTAAATTCGATGATTTTTCGTACGAAACAAAATGCAAGAAAACTTGTTTAAAATGCAATATTATGCGAAATTCTGAGATTTGAAGGCCAAATTACATATCGTGATACTACATGAAATAGTATCGAAATATTGGTAAAAATGAATATATTTACGTAATATCAAACTACATGAAAAACGTGAAAAAATCACTATTTAACCATATTTGAGGATTTTAACTTCAAATCATAGAGCGAGGTTTCGTATTATTTAGATCCAAGAAAAGACATATGACAATGTTGTTTCCAATACAAATGATAAAAATCAATGTGTTTTCATTAAAATTAACTAAAATGTTCCTGATTTTCCGTTTATATTACCGATGGAAGATGTACACGAAAACCGCTCTATTCCGGCTGAAACGTCGATATATGCTATAAAATCAGAACTTCTCCCACTTTCAATATCTTACTCAGTATTTTAAAGAGAAAGAAATAGTTGATTGAAAATAAAGTATTTAAGGTTATTATCTAATCAATTATGTATTTGCATCATTTTTATCGTATATATAATGAATTAATACCCATAGACTGAAAATTCACAAAAACGTGGAAAAACGGCCAAATATTGCCTAATTCGATGATATTTTGTTTAAATCACATGAAGGAAAAGGAGATGATAAACGTCAAAATATTGCTAAATTCGATGATTTTTCGTACGAAACAAAATGCAAGAAAACTTGTTTAAAATGCAATATTATGCGAAATTCTGAGATTTGAAGGCCAAATTACATATCGTGATACTACATGAAATAGTATCGAAATATTGGTAAAAATGAATATATTTACGTAATATCAAACTACATGAAAAACGTGAAAAAATCACTATTTAACCATATATGAGGATTTTAACTTCAAATCATAGAGCGAGGTTTCGTATTATTTAGATCCAAGAAAAGACATATGACAATGTTGTTTCCAATACAAATGATAAAAATCAATGTGTTTTCATTAGAATTAACTAAAATGTTCCTGATTTTCCATTTATATTACCAATGGAAGATGTACACGTAAAACAGCTCTATTCCTGCTGAAACGTCGATATATGCAATAAAAACAGAACTTCTCCCCTTTTCAATATCTTACTCAGTATTTTAACGAGAAACAAATAGTTGATTGAAAATGAAGTATTTAAGGTTATTTTCTAATCAATTATGTGCTTGCATCATTTTTATCGTATATATAATGAATTAATACCCATAGACTGAAAATTCACAAAAACGTGGAAAAACGGCAAAATATTGCCTAATTCGATGACATTTTGTTTAAATCAAATAAAGGAAAAGCGGATGATAAACGTCAAAATATTGGTAAATTCGATGATTTTTCGTACGAAACAAAATGCAAGAAAATTTGCTTAAAATGCAATATTATGCGAAATTCTGAGATTTGAAGGCCAAATCACATATCGTGATACTACATTAGTATCGGAATATTGGTAAAAATAAATATATTTCCCTAATATCAAACTACATGATTAACGTGAATAAGTCACTATTTTACCATATTTGAGGATTTTTCCTTCAAATCATAGAGCGAGGTTTCGTATTATTTATATCCAAGAAAAGACATATGACAATGTTGTTTCCAATACAAATGATAAAAATCAATGTGTTTTCATTAGAATTAACTAAAATGTTCCTGATTTTCCCTTTATATTACCGATGGAAGATGTACACGAAAACCGCTCTATTCCGGCTGAAACGTCGATATATGCTATAAAATCAGAACTTCTCCCACTTTCAATATCTTACTCAGTATTTTAACGAGAAAGAAATAGTTGATTGAAAATGAAGTATTTAAGGTTATTATCTAATCAATTATGTGTTTGCATCATTTTTATCGTATATATAATGAATTAATACCCATAGACTGAAAATTCACAAAAACGTGGAAAAACGGCAAAATATTGCCTAATTCGATGATATTTTGTTTAAATCACATGAAGGAAAAGGAGATGATAAACGTCAAAATATTGCTAAATTCGATGATTTTTCGTACGAAACAAAATGCAAGAAAACTTGTTTAAAATGCAATATTATGCGAAATTCTGAGATTTGAAGGCCAAATTACATATCGTGATACTACATGAAATAGTATCGAAATATTGGTAAAAATGAATATATTTACGTAATATCAAACTACATGAAAAACGTGAAAAAATCACTATTTAACCATATTTGAGGATTTTAACTTCAAATCATAGAGCGAAGTTTCGTATTATTTAGATCCAAGAAAAGACATATGACAATGTTGCTTCCAATACAAATGATAAAAATCAATGTGTTTTCATTAGAATTAACTAAAATGTTCCTGATTTTCCGTTTATATTACCGATGGAAGATGTACACGAAAACCGCTCTATTCCGGCTGAAACGTCGATATATGCTATAAAATCAGAACTTCTCCCACTTTCAATATCTTACTCAGTATTTTAACGAGAAAGAAATAGTTGATTGAAAATGAAGTATTTAAGGTTATTATCTAATCAATTATGTGTTTGCATCATTTTTATCGTATATATAATGAATTAATACCCATAGACTGAAAATTCACAAAAACGTGGAAAAACGGCAAAATATTGCCTAACTCGATGATATTTTGTTTAAATCAAATAAAGGAAAAGGGGATGATAAACGTCAAAATATTGGTAAATTCGATGATTTTTCGTACGAAACAAAATGCAAGAAAATTTGCTTAAAATGCAATATTATGCGAAATTCTGAGATTTGAAGGCCAAATCACATATCGTGATACTACATTAGTATCGGAATATTGGTAAAAATAAATATATTTCCCTAATATCAAACTACATGATTAACGTGAATAAGTCACTATTTTACCATATTTGAGGATTTTTCCTTCAAATCATAGAGCGAGGTTTCGTATTATTTATATCCAAGAAAAGACATATGACAATGTTGTTTCCAATACAAATGATAAAAATCAATGTGTTTTCATTAGAATTAACTAAAATGTTCCTGATTTTCCGTTTATATTACCGATGGAAGATGTACACGAAAACCGCTCTATTCCGGCTGAAACGTCGATATATGCTATAAAATCAGAACTTCTCCCACTTTCAATATCTTACTCAGTATTTTAACGAGAAAGAAATAGTTGATTGAAAATGAAGTATTTAAGGTTATTATCTAATCAATTATGTGTTTGCATCATTTTTATCGTATATATAATGAATTAATACCCATAGACTGAAAATTCACAAAAACGTGGAAAAACGGCAAAATATTGCCTAATTCGATGATATTTTGTTTAAATCACATGAAGGAAAAGGAGATGATAAACGTCAAAATATTGCTAAATTCGATGATTTTTCGTACGAAACAAAATGCAAGAAAACTTGTTTAAAATGCAATATTATGCGAAATTCTGAGATTTGAAGGCCAAATTACATATCGTGATACTACATGAAATAGTATCGAAATATTGGTAAAAATGAATATATTTACGTAATATCAAACTACATGAAAAACGTGAAAAAATCACTATTTAACCATATTTGAGGATTTTAACTTCAAATCATAGAGCGAGGTTTCGTATAATTTAGATCCAATAAAAGACATATGACAATGTTGTTTCCAATACAAATGATAAAAATCAATGTGTTTTCATTAAAATTAACTAAAATGTTCCTGATTTTCCGTTTATATTACCGATGGAAGATGTACACGAAAACCGCTCTATTCCGGCTGAAACGTCGATATATGCTATAAAATCAGAACTTCTCCCACTTTCAATATCTTACTCAGTATTTTAACGAGAAAGAAATAGTTGATTGAAAATGAAGTATTTAAGGTTATTATCTAATCAATTATGTGTTTGCATCATTTTTATCGTATATATAATGAATTAATACCCATAGACTGAAAATTCACAAAAACGTGGAAAAACGGCCAAATATTGCCTAATTCGATGATATTTTGTTTAAATCACATGAAGGAAAATTGTTTAAAATGCAATATTATGCGAAATTCTGAGATTTGAAGGCCAAATTACATATCGTGATACTACATGAAATAGTGTCGAAATATTGGTAAAAATGAATATATTTACGTAATATCAAACTACATGAAAAACGTGAAAAAATCACTATTTAACCATATATGAGGATTTTAACTTCAAATCATAGAGCGAGGTTTCGTATTATTTAGATCCAAGAAAAGACATATGACAATGTTGTTTCCAATACAAATGATAAAAATCAATGTGTTTTCATTAGAATTAACTAAAATGTTCCTGATTTTCCATTTATATTACCAATGGAAGATGTACACGTAAAACCGCTCTATTCCTGCTGAAACGTCGATATATGCAATAAAAACAGAACTTCTCCCCTTTTCAATATCTTACTCAGTATTTTAACGAGAAACAAATAGTTGATTGAAAATGAAGTATTTAAGGTTATTATCTAATCAATTATGTGCTTGCATCATTTTTATCGTATATATAATGAATTAATACCCATAGACTGAAAATTCACAAAAACGTGGAAAAACGGCAAAATATTGCCTAATTCGATGATATTTTGTTTAAATCAAATAAAGGAAAAGGGGATGATAAACGTCAAAATATTGGTAAATTCGATGATTTTTCGTACGAAACAAAATGCAAGAAAATTTGCTTAAAATGCAATATTATGCGAAATTCTGAGATTTGAAGGCCAAATCACATATCGTGATACTACATTAGTATCGGAATATTGGTAAAAATAAATATATTTCCCTAATATCAAACTACATGATTAACGTGAATAAGTCACTATTTTACCATATTTGAGGATTTTTCCTTCAAATCATAGAGCGAGGTTTCGTATTATTTATATCCAAGAAAAGACATATGACAATGTTGTTTCCAATACAAATGATAAAAATCAATGTGTTTTCATTAGAATTAACTAAAATGTTCCTGATTTTCCGTTTATATTACCGATGGAAGATGTACACGAAAACCGCTCTATTCCGGCTGAAACGTCGATATATGCTATAAAATCAGAACTTCTCCCACTTTCAATATCTTACTCAGTATTTTAACGAGAAAGAAATAGTTGATTGAAAATGAAGTATTTAAGGTTATTATCTAATCAATTATGTGTTTGCATCATTTTTATCGTATATATAATGAATTAATACCCATAGACTGAAAATTCACAAAAACGTGGAAAAACGGCAAAATATTGCCTAATTCGATGATATTTTGTTTAAATCACATGAAGGAAAAGGAGATGATAAACGTCAAAATATTGCTAAATTCGATGATTTTTCGTACGAAACAAAATGCAAGAAAACTTGTTTAAAATGCAATATTATGCGAAATTCTGAGATTTGAAGGCCAAATTACATATCGTGATACTACATGAAATAGTATCGAAATATTGGTAAAAATGAATATATTTACGTAATATCAAACTACATGAAAAACGTGAAAAAATCACTATTTAACCATATTTGAGGATTTTAACTTCAAATCATAGAGCGAGGTTTCGTATAATTTAGATCCAATAAAAGACATATGACAATGTTGTTTCCAATACAAATGATAAAAATCAATGTGTTTTCATTAAAATTAACTAAAATGTTCCTGATTTTCCGTTTATATTACCGATGGAAGATGTACACGAAAACCGCTCTATTCCGGCTGAAACGTCGATATATGCTATAAAATCAGAACTTCTCCCACTTTCAATATCTTACTCAGTATTTTAACGAGAAAGAAATAGTTGATTGAAAATGAAGTATTTAAGGTTATTATCTAATCAATTATGTGTTTGCATCATTTTTATCGTATATATAATGAATTAATACCCATAGACTGAAAATTCACAAAAACGTGGAAAAACGGCCAAATATTGCCTAATTCGATGATATTTTGTTTAAATCACATGAAGGAAAATTGTTTAAAATGCAATATTATGCGAAATTCTGAGATTTGAAGGCCAAATTACATATCGTGATACTACATGAAATAGTGTCGAAATATTGGTAAAAATGAATATATTTACGTAATATCAAACTACATGAAAAACGTGAAAAAATCACTATTTAACCATATATGAGGATTTTAACTTCAAATCATAGAGCGAGGTTTCGTATTATTTAGATCCAAGAAAAGACATATGACAATGTTGTTTCCAATACAAATGATAAAAATCAATGTGTTTTCATTAGAATTAACTAAAATGTTCCTGATTTTCCATTTATATTACCAATGGAAGATGTACACGTAAAACCGCTCTATTCCTGCTGAAACGTCGATATATGCAATAAAAACAGAACTTCTCCCCTTTTCAATATCTTACTCAGTATTTTAACGAGAAACAAATAGTTGATTGAAAATGAAGTATTTAAGGTTATTATCTAATCAATTATGTGCTTGCATCATTTTTATCGTATATATAATGAATTAATACCCATAGACTGAAAATTCACAAAAACGTGGAAAAACGGCAAAATATTGCCTAATTCGATGATATTTTGTTTAAATCAAATAAAGGAAAAGGGGATGATAAACGTCAAAATATTGGTAAATTCGATGATTTTTCGTACGAAACAAAATGCAAGAAAATTTGCTTAAAATGCAATATTATGCGAAATTCTGAGATTTGAAGGCCAAATCACATATCGTGATACTACATTAGTATCGGAATATTGGTAAAAATAAATATATTTCCCTAATATCAAACTACATGATTAACGTGAATAAGTCACTATTTTACCATATTTGAGGATTTTTCCTTCAAATCATAGAGCGAGGTTTCGTATTATTTATATCCAAGAAAAGACATATGACAATGTTGTTTCCAATACAAATGATAAAAATCAATGTGTTTTCATTAGAATTAACTAAAATGTTCCTGATTTTCCGTTTATATTACCGATGGAAGATGTACACGAAAACCGCTCTATTCCGGCTGAAACGTCGATATATGCTATAAAATCAGAACTTCTCCCACTTTCAATATCTTACTCAGTATTTTAACGAGAAAGAAATAGTTGATTGAAAATGAAGTATTTAAGGTTATTATCTAATTAATTGTGTGTTTGCATCATTTTTATCGTATATATAATGAATTAATACCCATAGACTGAAAATTCACAAAAACGTGGAAAAACGGCAAAATATTGCCTAATTCGATGATATTTTGTTTAAATCACATGAAGGAAAAGGAGATGATAAACGTTAAAATATTGCTAAATTCGATGATTTTTCGTACGAAACAAAATGCAAGAAAACTTGTTTAAAATGCAATATTATGCGAAATTCTGAGATTTGAAGGCCAAATTACATATCGTGATACTACATGAAATAGTATCGAAATATTGGTAAAAATGAATATATTTACGTAATATCAAACTACATGAAAAACGTGAAAAAAATCACTATTTAACCATATTTGAGGATTTTAACTTCAAATCATACAGCGAGGTTTCGTATTACTTAGATCCAAGAAAAGACATATGACAATGTTATTTCCAATACAAATGATAAAAATCAATGTGTTTTCATTAGAATTAAATAAAATGTTCCTGATTTTCCGTTTATATTACCGATGGAAGATGTACACGAAAACCGCTCTATTCCGGCTGAAACGTCGATATATGCTATAAAATCAGAACTTCTCCCACTTTCAATATCTTACTCAGTATTTTAACGAGAAAGAAATAGTTGATTGAAAATGAAGTATTTAATTTTATTATCTAATCAATTATGTGTTTGCATCATTTTTATCGTATATATATGAATTAAAACCCGTGGACTGAAAATTCACAAAAACGTGGAAAACGGCATAATATTGCCTAATTCGATGATATTTTGTTTAAATCACATGAAGGAAAAGGAGATGATAAACGTCAACATATTGCTATATTCGATGATTTTTCGTACGAAACAAAATGCAAGAAAACTTGCCTAAAATGCAATATTATGCGAAAATCTGAGATTTGAAGGCCAAATCACATATCGTGATATTACATGAAATTGTAACGAAATATTGGTAAAAATGAATATATTTACGTAATATCAAACTACATGAAAAACGTGAAAAAAGGCACTATATAACCATATTTGAGGATTTTACCTTCAAATCATAGAGCGAGGTTTCGTATTATTTAGATCCAAGAAAAGACATATGACAATGTTGTTTCCAATACAAATGATAAAAAAAATGTGTTTTCATTAGAATTAACTATAATGTTCTTGATTTTCCGTTTATATTTACGACGGTACACATAAAACCGCTCTATTCCGGCTGGAACGTCGATATATGCAATAAAAACCGAACTTCTCCCCTTTTCAATATCTTACTCAGTATTTTAACGAGAAACAAATAGATGATTGAAAATGAAGTATTTAAGGTTATTATCTAATCAATTATGTGTTTGCATCATTTTTATCGTATATATATATGAATTAATACCCATGGACGGAAAATTCACAAAAACGTGGAAAACGGCAAAATATTGCCTAATTCGATGATATTTTGTTTAAATCACATGAAGGAAAAGGAGATGATAAACGTTAAAATATTGTTAAATTCGATGATTTTTCGTACGAAGCAAAATGCAAGAAAACTTGCTTAAAATGCAATATTATGCGAAATTCTGAGATTTGAAGGCCAAATCACATATCGTGATACTACATGAAATAGTATCGAAATATTGGTAAAAATGAATATATTTACGTAATATCAAACTACATGAAAAACGTGAAAAAATCACTATTTAACCATATTTGAGGATTTTAACTTCAAATCATAGAGCGAGGTTTCGTATAATTTAGATCCAATAAAAGACATATGACAATGTTGTTTCCAATACAAATGATAAAAATCAATGTGTTTTCATTAAAATTAACTAAAATGTTCCTGATTTTCCGTTTATATTACCGATGGAAGATGTACACGAAAACCGCTCTATTCCGGCTGAAACGTCGATATATGCTATAAAATCAGAACTTCTCCCACTTTCAATATCTTACTCAGTATTTTAACGAGAAAGAAATAGTTGATTGAAAATGAAGTATTTAAGGTTATTATCTAATCAATTATGTGTTTGCATCATTTTTATCGTATATATAATGAATTAATACCCATAGACTGAAAATTCACAAAAACGTGGAAAAACGGCCAAATATTGCCTAATTCGATGATATTTTGTTTAAATCACATGAAGGAAAATTGTTTAAAATGCAATATTATGCGAAATTCTGAGATTTGAAGGCCAAATTACATATCGTGATACTACATGAAATAGTGTCGAAATATTGGTAAAAATGAATATATTTACGTAATATCAAACTACATGAAAAACGTGAAAAAATCACTATTTAACCATATATGAGGATTTTAACTTCAAATCATAGAGCGAGGTTTCGTATTATTTAGATCCAAGAAAAGACATATGACAATGTTGTTTCCAATACAAATGATAAAAATCAATGTGTTTTCATTAGAATTAACTAAAATGTTCCTGATTTTCCATTTATATTACCAATGGAAGATGTACACGTAAAACCGCTCTATTCCTGCTGAAACGTCGATATATGCAATAAAAACAGAACTTCTCCCCTTTTCAATATCTTACTCAGTATTTTAACGAGAAACAAATAGTTGATTGAAAATGAAGTATTTAAGGTTATTATCTAATCAATTATGTGCTTGCATCATTTTTATCGTATATATAATGAATTAATACCCATAGACTGAAAATTCACAAAAACGTGGAAAAACGGCAAAATATTGCCTAATTCGATGATATTTTGTTTAAATCAAATAAAGGAAAAGGGGATGATAAACGTCAAAATATTGGTAAATTCGATGATTTTTCGTACGAAACAAAATGCAAGAAAATTTGCTTAAAATGCAATATTATGCGAAATTCTGAGATTTGAAGGCCAAATCACATATCGTGATACTACATTAGTATCGGAATATTGGTAAAAATAAATATATTTGCCTAATATCAAACTACATGATTAACGTGAATAAGTCACTATTTTACCATATTTGAGGATTTTTCCTTCAAATCATAGAGCGAGGTTTCGTATTATTTATATCCAAGAAAAGACATATGACAATGTTGTTTCCAATACAAATGATAAAAATCAATGTGTTTTCATTAGAATTAACTAAAATGTTCCTGATTTTCCGTTTATATTACCGATGGAAGATGTACACGAAAACCGCTCTATTCCGGCTGAAACGTCGATATATGCTATAAAATCAGAACTTCTCCCACTTTCAATATCTTACTCAGTATTTTAACGAGAAAGAAATAGTTGATTGAAAATGAAGTATTTAAGGTTATTATCTAATTAATTGTGTGTTTGCATCATTTTTATCGTATATATAATGAATTAATACCCATAGACTGAAAATTCACAAAAACGTGGAAAAACGGCAAAATATTGCCTAATTCGATGATATTTTGTTTAAATCACATGAAGGAAAAGGAGATGATAAACGTTAAAATATTGCTAAATTCGATGATTTTTCGTACGAAACAAAATGCAAGAAAACTTGTTTAAAATGCAATATTATGCGAAATTCTGAGATTTGAAGGCCAAATTACATATCGTGATACTACATGAAATAGTATCGAAATATTGGTAAAAATGAATATATTTACGTAATATCAAACTACATGAAAAACGTGAAAAAAATCACTATTTAACCATATTTGAGGATTTTAACTTCAAATCATACAGCGAGGTTTCGTATTACTTAGATCCAAGAAAAGACATATGACAATGTTATTTCCAATACAAATGATAAAAATCAATGTGTTTTCATTAGAATTAACTAAAATGTTCCTGATTTTCCGTTTATATTACCGATGGAAGATGTACACGAAAACCGCTCTATTCCGGCTGAAACGTCGATATATGCTATAAAATCAGAACTTCTCCCACTTTCAATATCTTACTCAGTATTTTAACGAGAAAGAAATAGTTGATTGAAAATGAAGTATTTAATTTTATTATCTAATCAATTATGTGTTTGCATCATTTTTATCGTATATATATGAATTAAAACCCGTGGACTGAAAATTCACAAAAACGTGGAAAACGGCATAATATTGCCTAATTCGATGATATTTTGTTTAAATCACATGAAGGAAAAGGAGATGATAAACGTCAACATATTGCTATATTCGATGATTTTTCGTACGAAACAAAATGCAAGAAAACTTGCCTAAAATGCAATATTATGCGAAAATCTGAGATTTGAAGGCCAAATCACATATCGTGATATTACATGAAATTGTAACGAAATATTGGTAAAATTGAATATATTTACGTAATATCAAACTACATGAAAAACGTGAAAAAAGGCACTATATAACCATATTTGAGGATTTTACCTTCAAATCATAGAGCGAGGTTTCGTATTATTTAGATCCAAGAAAAGACATATGACAATGTTGTTTCCAATACAAATGATAAAAAAAATGTGTTTTCATTAGAATTAACTATAATGTTCTTGATTTTCCGTTTATATTTACGACGGTACACATAAAACCGCTCTAATCCGGCTGGAACGTCGATATATGCAATAAAAACCGAACTTCTCCCCTTTTCAATATCTTACTCAGTATTTTAACGAGAAACAAATAGATGATTGAAAATGAAGTATTTAAGGTTATTATCTAATCAATTATGTGTTTGCATCATTTTTATCGTATATATATATGAATTAATACCCATGGACGGAAAATTCACAAAAACGTGGAAAACGGCAAAATATTGCCTAATTCGATGATATTTTGTTTAAATCACATGAAGGAAAAGGAGATGATAAACGTTAAAATATTGTTAAATTCGATGATTTTTCGTACGAAGCAAAATGCAAGAAAACTTGCTTAAAATGCAATATTATGCGAAATTCTGAGATTTGAAGGCCAAATCACATATCGTGATACTACATGAAATAGTATCGAAATATTGGTAAAAATGAATATATTTACGTAATATCAAACTACATGAAAAACGTGAAAAAATCACTATTTAACCATATTTGAGGATTTTAACTTCAAATCATAGAGCGAGGTTTCGTATAATTTAGATCCAATAAAAGACATATGACAATGTTGTTTCCAATACAAATGATAAAAATCAATGTGTTTTCATTAAAATTAACTAAAATGTTCCTGATTTTCCGTTTATATTACCGATGGAAGATGTACACGAAAACCGCTCTATTCCGGCTGAAACGTCGATATATGCTATAAAATCAGAACTTCTCCCACTTTCAATATCTTACTCAGTATTTTAACGAGAAAGAAATAGTTGATTGAAAATGAAGTATTTAAGGTTATTATCTAATCAATTATGTGTTTGCATCATTTTTATCGTATATATAATGAATTAATACCCATAGACTGAAAATTCACAAAAACGTGGAAAAACGGCCAAATATTGCCTAATTCGATGATATTTTGTTTAAATCACATGAAGGAAAATTGTTTAAAATGCAATATTATGCGAAATTCTGAGATTTGAAGGCCAAATTACATATCGTGATACTACATGAAATAGTGTCGAAATATTGGTAAAAATGAATATATTTACGTAATATCAAACTACATGAAAAACGTGAAAAAATCACTATTTAACCATATATGAGGATTTTAACTTCAAATCATAGAGCGAGGTTTCGTATTATTTAGATCCAAGAAAAGACATATGACAATGTTGTTTCCAATACAAATGATAAAAATCAATGTGTTTTCATTAGAATTAACTAAAATGTTCCTGATTTTCCATTTATATTACCAATGGAAGATGTACACGTAAAACCGCTCTATTCCTGCTGAAACGTCGATATATGCAATAAAAACAGAACTTCTCCCCTTTTCAATATCTTACTCAGTATTTTAACGAGAAACAAATAGTTGATTGAAAATGAAGTATTTAAGGTTATTATCTAATCAATTATGTGCTTGCATCATTTTTATCGTATATATAATGAATTAATACCCATAGACTGAAAATTCACAAAAACGTGGAAAAACGGCAAAATATTGCCTAATTCGATGATATTTTGTTTAAATCAAATAAAGGAAAAGGGGATGATAAACGTCAAAATATTGGTAAATTCGATGATTTTTCGTACGAAACAAAATGCAAGAAAATTTGCTTAAAATGCAATATTATGCGAAATTCTGAGATTTGAAGGCCAAATCACATATCGTGATACTACATTAGTATCGGAATATTGGTAAAAATAAATATATTTGCCTAATATCAAACTACATGATTAACGTGAATAAGTCACTATTTTACCATATTTGAGGATTTTTCCTTCAAATCATAGAGCGAGGTTTCGTATTATTTATATCCAAGAAAAGACATATGACAATGTTGTTTCCAATACAAATGATAAAAATCAATGTGTTTTCATTAGAATTAACTAAAATGTTCCTGATTTTCCGTTTATATTACCGATGGAAGATGTACACGAAAACCGCTCTATTCCGGCTGAAACGTCGATATATGCTATAAAATCAGAACTTCTCCCACTTTCAATATCTTACTCAGTATTTTAACGAGAAAGAAATAGTTGATTGAAAATGAAGTATTTAAGGTTATTATCTAATTAATTGTGTGTTTGCATCATTTTTATCGTATATATAATGAATTAATACCCATAGACTGAAAATTCACAAAAACGTGGAAAAACGGCAAAATATTGCCTAATTCGATGATATTTTGTTTAAATCACATGAAGGAAAAGGAGATGATAAACGTTAAAATATTGCTAAATTCGATGATTTTTCGTACGAAACAAAATGCAAGAAAACTTGTTTAAAATGCAATATTATGCGAAATTCTGAGATTTGAAGGCCAAATTACATATCGTGATACTACATGAAATAGTATCGAAATATTGGTAAAAATGAATATATTTACGTAATATCAAACTACATGAAAAACGTGAAAAAAATCACTATTTAACCATATTTGAGGATTTTAACTTCAAATCATACAGCGAGGTTTCGTATTACTTAGATCCAAGAAAAGACATATGACAATGTTATTTCCAATACAAATGATAAAAATCAATGTGTTTTCATTAGAATTAACTAAAATGTTCCTGATTTTCCGTTTATATTACCGATGGAAGATGTACACGAAAACCGCTCTATTCCGGCTGAAACGTCGATATATGCTATAAAATCAGAACTTCTCCCACTTTCAATATCTTACTCAGTATTTTAACGAGAAAGAAATAGTTGATTGAAAATGAAGTATTTAATTTTATTATCTAATCAATTATGTGTTTGCATCATTTTTATCGTATATATATGAATTAAAACCCGTGGACTGAAAATTCACAAAAACGTGGAAAACGGCATAATATTGCCTAATTCGATGATATTTTGTTTAAATCACATGAAGGAAAAGGAGATGATAAACGTCAACATATTGCTATATTCGATGATTTTTCGTACGAAACAAAATGCAAGAAAACTTGCCTAAAATGCAATATTATGCGAAAATCTGAGATTTGAAGGCCAAATCACATATCGTGATATTACATGAAATTGTAACGAAATATTGGTAAAATTGAATATATTTACGTAATATCAAACTACATGAAAAACGTGAAAAAAGGCACTATATAACCATATTTGAGGATTTTACCTTCAAATCATAGAGCGAGGTTTCGTATTATTTAGATCCAAGAAAAGACATATGACAATGTTGTTTCCAATACAAATGATAAAAAAAATGTGTTTTCATTAGAATTAACTATAATGTTCTTGATTTTCCGTTTATATTTACGACGGTACACATAAAACCGCTCTAATCCGGCTGGAACGTCGATATATGCAATAAAAACCGAACTTCTCCCCTTTTCAATATCTTACTCAGTATTTTAACGAGAAACAAATAGATGATTGAAAATGAAGTATTTAAGGTTATTATCTAATCAATTATGTGTTTGCATCATTTTTATCGTATATATATATGAATTAATACCCATGGACGGAAAATTCACAAAAACGTGGAAAACGGCAAAATATTGCCTAATTCGATGATATTTTGTTTAAATCACATGAAGGAAAAGGAGATGATAAACGTTAAAATATTGTTAAATTCGATGATTTTTCGTACGAAGCAAAATGCAAGAAAACTTGCTTAAAATGCAATATTATGCGAAATTCTGAGATTTGAAGGCCAAATCACATATCGTGATACTACATGAAATAGTATCGAAATATTGGTAAAAATGAATATATTTACGTAATATCAAACTACATGAAAAACGTGAAAAAATCACTATTTAACCATATTTGAGGATTTTAACTTCAAATCATAGAGCGAGGTTTCGTATAATTTAGATCCAATAAAAGACATATGACAATGTTGTTTCCAATACAAATGATAAAAATCAATGTGTTTTCATTAAAATTAACTAAAATGTTCCTGATTTTCCGTTTATATTACCGATGGAAGATGTACACGAAAACCGCTCTATTCCGGCTGAAACGTCGATATATGCTATAAAATCAGAACTTCTCCCACTTTCAATATCTTACTCAGTATTTTAACGAGAAAGAAATAGTTGATTGAAAATGAAGTATTTAAGGTTATTATCTAATCAATTATGTGTTTGCATCATTTTTATCGTATATATAATGAATTAATACCCATAGACTGAAAATTCACAAAAACGTGGAAAAACGGCCAAATATTGCCTAATTCGATGATATTTTGTTTAAATCACATGAAGGAAAATTGTTTAAAATGCAATATTATGCGAAATTCTGAGATTTGAAGGCCAAATTACATATCGTGATACTACATGAAATAGTGTCGAAATATTGGTAAAAATGAATATATTTACGTAATATCAAACTACATGAAAAACGTGAAAAAATCACTATTTAACCATATATGAGGATTTTAACTTCAAATCATAGAGCGAGGTTTCGTATTATTTAGATCCAAGAAAAGACATATGACAATGTTGTTTCCAATACAAATGATAAAAATCAATGTGTTTTCATTAGAATTAACTAAAATGTTCCTGATTTTCCATTTATATTACCAATGGAAGATGTACACGTAAAACCGCTCTATTCCTGCTGAAACGTCGATATATGCAATAAAAACAGAACTTCTCCCCTTTTCAATATCTTACTCAGTATTTTAACGAGAAACAAATAGTTGATTGAAAATGAAGTATTTAAGGTTATTATCTAATCAATTATGTGCTTGCATCATTTTTATCGTATATATAATGAATTAATACCCATAGACTGAAAATTCACAAAAACGTGGAAAAACGGCAAAATATTGCCTAATTCGATGATATTTTGTTTAAATCAAATAAAGGAAAAGGGGATGATAAACGTCAAAATATTGGTAAATTCGATGATTTTTCGTACGAAACAAAATGCAAGAAAATTTGCTTAAAATGCAATATTATGCGAAATTCTGAGATTTGAAGGCCAAATCACATATCGTGATACTACATTAGTATCGGAATATTGGTAAAAATAAATATATTTGCCTAATATCAAACTACATGATTAACGTGAATAAGTCACTATTTTACCATATTTGAGGATTTTTCCTTCAAATCATAGAGCGAGGTTTCGTATTATTTATATCCAAGAAAAGACATATGACAATGTTGTTTCCAATACAAATGATAAAAATCAATGTGTTTTCATTAGAATTAACTAAAATGTTCCTGATTTTCCGTTTATATTACCGATGGAAGATGTACACGAAAACCGCTCTATTCCGGCTGAAACGTCGATATATGCTATAAAATCAGAACTTCTCCCACTTTCAATATCTTACTCAGTATTTTAACGAGAAAGAAATAGTTGATTGAAAATGAAGTATTTAAGGTTATTATCTAATTAATTGTGTGTTTGCATCATTTTTATCGTATATATAATGAATTAATACCCATAGACTGAAAATTCACAAAAACGTGGAAAAACGGCAAAATATTGCCTAATTCGATGATATTTTGTTTAAATCACATGAAGGAAAAGGAGATGATAAACGTTAAAATATTGCTAAATTCGATGATTTTTCGTACGAAACAAAATGCAAGAAAACTTGTTTAAAATGCAATATTATGCGAAATTCTGAGATTTGAAGGCCAAATTACATATCGTGATACTACATGAAATAGTATCGAAATATTGGTAAAAATGAATATATTTACGTAATATCAAACTACATGAAAAACGTGAAAAAAATCACTATTTAACCATATTTGAGGATTTTAACTTCAAATCATACAGCGAGGTTTCGTATTACTTAGATCCAAGAAAAGACATATGACAATGTTATTTCCAATACAAATGATAAAAATCAATGTGTTTTCATTAGAATTAACTAAAATGTTCCTGATTTTCCGTTTATATTACCGATGGAAGATGTACACGAAAACCGCTCTATTCCGGCTGAAACGTCGATATATGCTATAAAATCAGAACTTCTCCCACTTTCAATATCTTACTCAGTATTTTAACGAGAAAGAAATAGTTGATTGAAAATGAAGTATTTAATTTTATTATCTAATCAATTATGTGTTTGCATCATTTTTATCGTATATATATGAATTAAAACCCGTGGACTGAAAATTCACAAAAACGTGGAAAACGGCATAATATTGCCTAATTCGATGATATTTTGTTTAAATCACATGAAGGAAAAGGAGATGATAAACGTCAACATATTGCTATATTCGATGATTTTTCGTACGAAACAAAATGCAAGAAAACTTGCCTAAAATGCAATATTATGCGAAAATCTGAGATTTGAAGGCCAAATCACATATCGTGATATTACATGAAATTGTAACGAAATATTGGTAAAAATGAATATATTTACGTAATATCAAACTACATGAAAAACGTGAAAAAAGGCACTATATAACCATATTTGAGGATTTTACCTTCAAATCATAGAGCGAGGTTTCGTATTATTTAGATCCAAGAAAAGACATATGACAATGTTGTTTCCAATACAAATGATAAAAAAATATGTTTTCATTAGAATTAACTATAATGTTCTTGATTTTCCGTTTATATTTACGACGGTACACATAAAACCGCTCTAATCCGGCTGGAACGTCGATATATGCAATAAAAACCGAACTTCTCCCCTTTTCAATATCTTACTCAGTATTTTAACGAGAAACAAATAGATGATTGAAAATGAAGTATTTAAGGTTATTATCTAATCAATTATGTGTTTGCATCATTTTTATCGTATATATATATGAATTAATACCCATGGACGGAAAATTCACAAAAACGTGGAAAACGGCAAAATATTGCCTAATTCGATGATATTTTGTTTAAATCACATGAAGGAAAAGGAGATGATAAACGTTAAAATATTGTTAAATTCGATGATTTTTCGTACGAAGCAAAATGCAAGAAAACTTGCTTAAAATGCAATATTATGCGAAATTCTGAGATTTGAAGGCCAAATCACATATCGTGATACTACATGAAATAGTATCGAAATATTGGTAAAAATGAATATATTTACGTAATATTAAACTACATGAAAAACGTGAAAAAAGTCACTATATAACCATATTTGAGGATTTTAACTTCAAATCATAGAGCGAGTTTTCGTATTATTTAGTTCCAAGAAAAGACATATGACAATGTTGTTTCCAATACAAATGATAAAAAACAATGTGTTTTCATTAGAATTAACTATAATGTTCTTGATTTTCCGTTTATATTAACGAGGGAAGATGTACACGTAAATCCGCTCTAATCCGGCTGAAACGTCGAAATATGCAATAAAAACCGAACTTCTCCCCTTTTCAATATCTTACTCAGTATTTTAACGAGAAACAAATAGATGATTGAAAATGAAGTATTTAAGGTTATTATCTAATCAATTGTGTGTTTGCATCATTTTTATCGTATATATATGAATTAAAACCCATGGACTGAAAATTCACAAAAACGTGGAAAACGGCATAATATTGCCTAATTCGATGATATTTTGTTTAAATCACATGAAGGAAAAGGAGATGATAAACGTCAAAATATTGCTATATTCGATGATTTTTCGTACGAAACAAAATGCAAGAAAACTTGCCTAAAATGCAATATTATGCGAAATTCTGAGATTTGAAGGCCAAATCACATATCGTAATACTATATGAAATAGTATCGAAATATTGATATAAATGAATATATTTACGTAATATCAAACTACATGAAAAACGTGAAAAAAGTCACTATATAACCATATTTGAGGATTTTAACTTCAAATCATAGAGCGAGGTTTCGTATTATTTAGATCCAAGAAAAGACATATGACAATGTTGTTTCCAATACAAATGATAAAAAACAATGTGTTTTCATTAGAATTAACTATAATGTTCTTGATTTTCCGTTTGTATTAACGATGGAAGATGTACACGAAAACCGCTCTATTCCGGCTGAAACGTCGATATATGCTATAAAATCAGAAATTCTCCCACTTTCAATATCTTACTCAGTATTTTAACGAGAAAGAAATAGTTGATTGAAAATTAAGTATTTAAGGTTATTATCTAATCAATTATGTGTTTGCATCATTTTTATCGTATATATAATGAATTAATACCCATAGACTGAAAATTCACAAAAACGTGGAAAAACGGCCAAATATTGCCTAATTCGATGATATTTTGTTTAAATCACATGAAGGAAAAGGAGATGATAAACGTCAAAATATTGCTAAATTCGATGATTTTTCGTACGAAACAAAATGCAAGAAAACTTGTTTAAAATGCAATATTATGCGAAATTCTGAGATTTGAAGGCCAAATTACATATCGTGATACTACATGAAATAGTGTCGAAATATTGGTAAAAATGAATATATTTACGTAATATCAAACTACATGAAAAACGTGAAAAAATCACTATTTAACCATATATGAGGATTTTAACTTCAAATCATAGAGCGAGGTTTCGTATTATTTAGATCCAAGAAAAGACATATGACAATGTTGTTTCCAATACAAATGATAAAAATCAATGTGTTTTCATTAGAATTAACTAAAATGTTCCTGATTTTCCATTTATATTACCAATGGAAGATGTACACGTAAAACCGCTCTATTCCTGCTGAAACGTCGATATATGCAATAAAAACAGAACTTCTCCCCTTTTCAATATCTTACTCAGTATTTTAACGAGAAACAAATAGTTGATTAAAAATGAAGTATTTAAGGTTATTATCTAATCAATTATGTGCTTGCATCATTTTTATCGTATATATAATGAATTAATACCCATAGACTGAAAATTCACAAAAACGTGGAAAAACGGCAAAATATTGCCTAATTCGATGATATTTTGTTTAAATCAAATAAAGGAAAAGGGGATGATAAACGTCAAAATATTGGTAAATTCGATGATTTTTCGTACGAAACAAAATGCAAGAAAATTTGCTTAAAATGCAATATTATGCGAAATTCTGAGATTTGAAGGCCAAATCACATATCGTGATACTACATTAGTATCGGAATATTGGTAAAAATGAATATATTTGCCTAATATCAAACTACATGATTAACGTGAATAAGTCACTATTTTACCATATTTGAGGATTTTTCCTTCAAATCATAGAGCGAGGTTTCGTATTATTTATATCCAAGAAAAGACATGACAATGTTGTTTCCAATACAAATGATAAAAATCAATGTGTTTTCATTAGAATTAACTAAAATGTTCCTGATTTTCCGTTTATATTACCGATGGAAGATGTACACGAAAACCGCTCTATTCCGGCTGAAACGTCGATATATGCTATAAAATCAGAACTTCTCCCACTTTCAATATCTTACTCAGTATTTTAACGAGAAAGAAATAGTTGATTGAAAATGAAGTATTTAAGGTTATTATCTAATCAATTATGTGTTTGCATCATTTTTATCGTATATATAATGAATTAATACCCATAGACTGAAAATTCACAAAAACGTGGAAAAACGGCAAAATATTGCCTAATTCGATGATATTTTGTTTAAATCACATGAAGGAAAAGGAGATGATAAACGTCAAAATATTGCTAAATTCGATGATTTTTCGTACGAAACAAAATGCAAGAAAACTTGTTTAAAATGCAATATTATGCGAAATTCTGAGATTTGAAGGCCAAATTACATATCGTGATACTACATGAAATAGTATCGAAATATTGGTAAAAATGAATATATTTACGTAATATCAAACTACATGAAAAACGTGAAAAAAATCACTATTTAACCATATATGAGGATTTTAACTTCAAATCATAGAGCGAGGTTTCGTATTATTTAGATCCAAGAAAAGGCATATGACAATGTTGTTTCCAATACAAATGATAAAAATCAATGTGTTTTCATTAAAATTAACTAAAATGTTCCTGATTTTCCGTTTATATTACCGATGGAAGATGTACACGAAAACCGCTCTATTCCGGCTGAAACGTCGATATATGCTATAAAATCAGAACTTCTCCCACTTTCAATATCTTACTCAGTATTTTAAAGAGAAAGAAATAGTTGATTGAAAATAAAGTATTTAAGGTTATTATCTAATCAATTATGTGTTTGCATCATTTTTATCGTATATATAATGAATTAATACCCATAGACTGAAAATTCACAAAAACGTGGAAAAACGGCCAAATATTGCCTAATTCGATGATATTTTGTTTAAATCACATGAAGGAAAAGGAGATGATAAACGTCAAAATATTGCTAAATTCGATGATTTTTCGTACGAAACAAAATGCAAGAAAACTTGTTTAAAATGCAATATTATGCGAAATTCTGAGATTTGAAGGCCAAATTACATATCGTGATACTACATGAAATAGTATCGAAATATTGGTAAAAATGAATATATTTACGTAATATCAAACTACATGAAAAACGTGAAAAAATCACTATTTAACCATATATGAGGATTTTAACTTCAAATCATAGAGCGAGGTTTCGTATTATTTAGATCCAAGAAAAGACATATGACAATGTTGTTTCCAATACAAATGATAAAAATCAATGTGTTTTCATTAGAATTAACTAAAATGTTCCTGATTTTCCATTTATATTACCAATGGAAGATGTACACGTAAAACCGCTCTATTCCTGCTGAAACGTCGATATATGCAATAAAAACAGAACTTCTCCCCTTTTCAATATCTTACTCAGTATTTTAACGAGAAACAAATAGTTGATTGAAAATGAAGTATTTAAGGTTATTATCTAATCAATTATGTGCTTGCATCATTTTTATCGTATATATAATGAATTAATACCCATAGACTGAAAATTCACAAAAACGTGGAAAAACGGCAAAATATTGCCTAATTCGATGATATTTTGTTTAAATCAAATAAAGGAAAAGGGGGATGATAAACGTCAAAATATTGGTAAATTCGATGATTTTTCGTACGAAACAAAATGCAAGAAAATTTGCTTAAAATGCAATATTATGCGAAATTCTGAGATTTGAAGGCCAAATCACATATCGTGATACTACATTAGTATCGGAATATTGGTAAAAATAAATATATTTCCCTAATATCAAACTACATGATTAACGTGAATAAGTCACTATTTTACCATATTTGAGGATTTTTCCTTCAAATCATAGAGCGAGGTTTCGTATTATTTATATCCAAGAAAAGACATATGACAATGTTGTTTCCAATACAAATGATAAAAATCAATGTGTTTTCATTAGAATTAACTAAAATGTTCCTGATTTTCCGTTTATATTACCGATGGAAGATGTACACGAAAACCGCTCTATTCCGGCTGAAACGTCGATATATGCTATAAAATCAGAACTTCTCCCACTTTCAATATCTTACTCAGTATTTTAACGAGAAAGAAATAGTTGATTGAAAATGAAGTATTTAAGGTTATTATCTAATCAATTATGTGTTTGCATCATTTTTATCGTATATATAATGAATTAATACCCATAGACTGAAAATTCACAAAAACGTGGAAAAACGGCAAAATATTGCCTAATTCGATAATATTTTGTTTAAATCACATGAAGGAAAAGGAGATGATAAACGTCAAAATATTGCTAAATTCGATGATTTTTCGTACGAAACAAAATGCAAGAAAACTTGTTTAAAATTCAATATTATGCGAAATTCTGAGATTTGAAGGCCAAATTACATATCGTGATACTACATGAAATAGTATCGAAATATTGGTAAAAATGAATATATTTACGTAATATCAAACTACATGAAAAACGTGAAAAAATCACTATTTAACCATATTTGAGGATTTTAACTTCAAATCATAGAGCGAGGTTTCGTATTATTTAGATCCAAGAAAAGACATATGACAATGTTGCTTCCAATACAAATGATAAAAATCAATGTGTTTTCATTAGAATTAACTAAAATGTTCCTGATTTTCCGTTTATATTACCGATGGAAGATGTACACGAAAACCGCTCTATTCCGGCTGAAACGTCGATATATGCTATAAAATCAGAACTTCTCCCACTTTCAATATCTTACTCAGTATTTTAACGAGAAAGAAATAGTTGATTGAAAATGAAGTATTTAAGGTTATTATCTAATCAATTATGTGTTTGCATCATTTTTATCGTATATATAATGAATTAATACCCATAGACTGAAAATTCACAAAAACGTGGAAAAACGGCAAAATATTGCCTAATTCGATGATATTTTGTTTAAATCAAGTAAAGGAAAAGGGGATGATAAACGTCAAAATATTTGTAAATTCGATGATTTTTCGTACGAAACAAAATGCAAGAAAATTTGCTTAAAATGCAATATTATGCGAAATTCTGAGATTTGAAGGCCAAATCACATATCGTGATACTACATTAGTATCGGAATATTGGTAAAAATAAATATATTTCCCTAATATCAAACTACATGATTAACGTGAATAAGTCACTATTTTACCATATTTGAGGATTTTTCCTTCAAATCATAGAGCGAGGTTTCGTATTATTTATATCCAAGAAAAGACATGACAATGTTGTTTCCAATACAAATGATAAAAATCAATGTGTTTTCATTAGAATTAACTAAAATGTTCCTGATTTTCCGTTTATATTACCGATGGAAGATGTACACGAAAACCGCTCTATTCCGGCTGAAACGTCGATATATGCTATAAAATCAGAACTTCTCCCACTTTCAATATCTTACTCAGTATTTTAACGAGAAAGAAATAGTTGATTGAAAATGAAGTATTTAAGGTTATTATCTAATCAATTATGTGTTTGCATCATTTTTATCGTATATATAATGAATTAATACCCATAGACTGAAAATTCACAAAAACGTGGAAAAACGGCAAAATATTGCCTAATTCGATGATATTTTGTTTAAATCACATGAAGAAAAAGGAGATGATAAACGTCAAAATATTGCTAAATTCGATGATTTTTCGTACGAAACAAAATGCAAGAAAACTTGTTTAAAATGCAATATTATGCGAAATTCTGAGATTTGAAGGCCAAATTACATATCGTGATACTACATGAAATAGTATCGAAATATTGGTAAAAATGAATATATTTACGTAATATCAAACTACATGAAAAACGTGAAAAAATCACTATTTAACCATATTTGAGGATTTTAACTTCAAATCATAGAGCGAGGTTTCGTATTATTTAGATCCAAGAAAAGACATATGACAATGTTGTTTCCAATACAAATGATAAAAATCAATGTGTTTTCATTAAAATTAACTAAAATGTTCCTGATTTTCCGTTTATATTACCGATGGAAGATGTACACGAAAACCGCTCTATTCCGGCTGAAACGTCGATATATGCTATAAAATCAGAACTTCTCCCACTTTCAATATCTTACTCAGTATTTTAAAGAGAAAGAAATAGTTGATTGAAAATAAAGTATTTAAGGTTATTATCTAATCAATTATGTGTTTGCATCATTTTTATCGAATATATAATGAATTAATACCCATAGACTGAAAATTCACAAAAACGTGGAAAAACGGCCAAATATTGCCTAATTCGATGATATTTTGTTTAAATCACATGAAGGAAAAGGAGATGATAAACGTCAAAATATTGCTAAATTCGATGATTTTTCGTACGAAACAAAATGCAAGAAAACTTGTTTAAAATGCAATATTATGCGAAATTCTGAGATTTGAAGGCCAAATTACATATCGTGATACTACATGAAATAGTATCGAAATATTGGTAAAAATGAATATATTTACGTAATATCAAACTACATGAAAAACGTGAAAAAATCACTATTTAACCATATATGAGGATTTTAACTTCAAATCATAGAGCGAGGTTTCGTATTATTTAGATCCAAGAAAAGACATATGACAATGTTGTTTCCAATACAAATGATAAAAATCAATGTGTTTTCATTAGAATTAACTAAAATGTTCCTGATTTTCCATTTATATTACCAATGGAAGATGTACACGTAAAACCGCTCTATTCCTGCTGAAACGTCGATATATGCAATAAAAACAGAACTTCTCCCCTTTTCAATATCTTACTCAGTATTTTAACGAGAAACAAATAGTTGATTGAAAATGAAGTATTTAAGGTTATTATCTAATCAATTATGTGCTTGCATCATTTTTATCGTATATATAATGAATTAATACCCATAGACTGAAAATTCACAAAAACGTGGAAAAACGGCAAAATATTGCCTAATTCGATGATATTTTGTTTAAATCAAATAAAGGAAAAGGGGGATGATAAACGTCAAAATATTGGTAAATTCGATGATTTTTCGTACGAAACAAAATGCAAGAAAATTTGCTTAAAATGCAATATTATGCGAAATTCTGAGATTTGAAGGCCAAATCACATATCGTGATACTACATTAGTATCGGAATATTGGTAAAAATAAATATATTTCCCTAATATCAAACTACATGATTAACGTGAATAAGTCACTATTTTACCATATTTGAGGATTTTTCCTTCAAATCATAGAGCGAGGTTTCGTATTATTTATATCCAAGAAAAGACATATGACAATGTTGTTTCCAATACAAATGATAAAAATCAATGTGTTTTCATTAGAATTAACTAAAATGTTCCTGATTTTCCGTTTATATTACCGATGGAAGATGTACACGAAAACCGCTCTATTCCGGCTGAAACGTCGATATATGCTATAAAATCAGAACTTCTCCCACTTTCAATATCTTACTCAGTATTTTAACGAGAAAGAAATAGTTGATTGAAAATGAAGTATTTAAGGTTATTATCTAATCAATTATGTGTTTGCATCATTTTTATCGTATATATAATGAATTAATACCCATAGACTGAAAATTCACAAAAACGTGGAAAAACGGCAAAATATTGCCTAATTCGATAATATTTTGTTTAAATCACATGAAGGAAAAGGAGATGATAAACGTCAAAATATTGCTAAATTCGATGATTTTTCGTACGAAACAAAATGCAAGAAAACTTGTTTAAAATGCAATATTATGCGAAATTCTGAGATTTGAAGGCCAAATTACATATCGTGATACTACATGAAATAGTATCGAAATATTGGTAAAAATGAATATATTTACGTAATATCAAACTACATGAAAAACGTGAAAAAAGGCACTATATAACCATATTTGAGGATTTTACCTTCAAATCATAGAGCGAGGTTTCGTATTATTTAGATCCAAGAAAAGACATATGACAATGTTGTTTCCAATACAAATGATAAAAAAAATGTGTTTTCATTAGAATTAACTATAATGTTCTTGATTTTCCGTTTATATTTACGACGGTACACATAAAACCGCTCTAATCCGGCTGGAACGTCGATATATGCAATAAAAACCGAACTTCTCCCCTTTTCAATATCTTACTCAGTATTTTAACGAGAAACAAATAGATGATTGAAAATGAAGTATTTAAGGTTATTATCTAATCAATTATGTGTTTGCATCATTTTTATCGTATATATATATGAATTAATACCCATGGACGGAAAATTCACAAAAACGTGGAAAACGGCAAAATATTGCCTAATTCGATGATATTTTGTTTAAATCACATGAAGGAAAAGGAGATGATAAACGTTAAAATATTGTTAAATTCGATGATTTTTCGTACGAAGCAAAATGCAAGAAAACTTGCTTAAAATGCAATATTATGCGAAATTCTGAGATTTGAAGGCCAAATCACATATCGTGATACTACATGAAATAGTATCGAAATATTGGTAAAAATGAATATATTTACGTAATATTAAACTACATGAAAAACGTGAAAAAAGTCACTATATAACCATATTTGAGGATTTTAACTTCAAATCATAGAGCGAGTTTTCGTATTATTTAGTTCCAAGAAAAGACATATGACAATGTTGTTTCCAATACAAATGATAAAAAACAATGTGTTTTCATTAGAATTAACTATAATGTTCTTGATTTTCCGTTTATATTAACGAGGGAAGATGTACACGTAAATCCGCTCTAATCCGGCTGAAACGTCGAAATATGCAATAAAAACCGAACTTCTCCCCTTTTCAATATCTTACTCAGTATTTTAACGAGAAACAAATAGATGATTGAAAATGAAGTATTTAAGGTTATTATCTAATCAATTGTGTGTTTGCATCATTTTTATCGTATATATATGAATTAAAACCCATGGACTGAAAATTCACAAAAACGTGGAAAACGGCATAATATTGCCTAATTCGATGATATTTTGTTTAAATCACATGAAGGAAAAGGAGATGATAAACGTCAAAATATTGCTATATTCGATGATTTTTCGTACGAAACAAAATGCAAGAAAACTTGCCTAAAATGCAATATTATGCGAAATTCTGAGATTTGAAGGCCAAATCACATATCGTAATACTATATGAAATAGTATCGAAATATTGATATAAATGAATATATTTACGTAATATCAAACTACATGAAAAACGTGAAAAAAGTCACTATATAACCATATTTGAGGATTTTAACTTCAAATCATAGAGCGAGGTTTCGTATTATTTAGATCCAAGAAAAGACATATGACAATGTTGTTTCCAATACAAATGATAAAAAACAATGTGTTTTCATTAGAATTAACTATAATGTTCTTGATTTTCCGTTTGTATTAACGATGGAAGATGTACACGAAAACCGCTCTATTCCGGCTGAAACGTCGATATATGCTATAAAATCAGAAATTCTCCCACTTTCAATATCTTACTCAGTATTTTAACGAGAAAGAAATAGTTGATTGAAAATTAAGTATTTAAGGTTATTATCTAATCAATTATGTGTTTGCATCATTTTTATCGTATATATAATGAATTAATACCCATAGACTGAAAATTCACAAAAACGTGGAAAAACGGCCAAATATTGCCTAATTCGATGATATTTTGTTTAAATCACATGAAGGAAAAGGAGATGATAAACGTCAAAATATTGCTAAATTCGATGATTTTTCGTACGAAACAAAATGCAAGAAAACTTGTTTAAAATGCAATATTATGCGAAATTCTGAGATTTGAAGGCCAAATTACATATCGTGATACTACATGAAATAGTGTCGAAATATTGGTAAAAATGAATATATTTACGTAATATCAAACTACATGAAAAACGTGAAAAAATCACTATTTAACCATATATGAGGATTTTAACTTCAAATCATAGAGCGAGGTTTCGTATTATTTAGATCCAAGAAAAGACATATGACAATGTTGTTTCCAATACAAATGATAAAAATCAATGTGTTTTCATTAGAATTAACTAAAATGTTCCTGATTTTCCATTTATATTACCAATGGAAGATGTACACGTAAAACCGCTCTATTCCTGCTGAAACGTCGATATATGCAATAAAAACAGAACTTCTCCCCTTTTCAATATCTTACTCAGTATTTTAACGAGAAACAAATAGTTGATTAAAAATGAAGTATTTAAGGTTATTATCTAATCAATTATGTGCTTGCATCATTTTTATCGTATATATAATGAATTAATACCCATAGACTGAAAATTCACAAAAACGTGGAAAAACGGCAAAATATTGCCTAATTCGATGATATTTTGTTTAAATCAAATAAAGGAAAAGGGGATGATAAACGTCAAAATATTGGTAAATTCGATGATTTTTCGTACGAAACAAAATGCAAGAAAATTTGCTTAAAATGCAATATTATGCGAAATTCTGAGATTTGAAGGCCAAATCACATATCGTGATACTACATTAGTATCGGAATATTGGTAAAAATGAATATATTTGCCTAATATCAAACTACATGATTAACGTGAATAAGTCACTATTTTACCATATTTGAGGATTTTTCCTTCAAATCATAGAGCGAGGTTTCGTATTATTTATATCCAAGAAAAGACATGACAATGTTGTTTCCAATACAAATGATAAAAATCAATGTGTTTTCATTAGAATTAACTAAAATGTTCCTGATTTTCCGTTTATATTACCGATGGAAGATGTACACGAAAACCGCTCTATTCCGGCTGAAACGTCGATATATGCTATAAAATCAGAACTTCTCCCACTTTCAATATCTTACTCAGTATTTTAACGAGAAAGAAATAGTTGATTGAAAATGAAGTATTTAAGGTTATTATCTAATCAATTATGTGTTTGCATCATTTTTATCGTATATATAATGAATTAATACCCATAGACTGAAAATTCACAAAAACGTGGAAAAACGGCAAAATATTGCCTAATTCGATGATATTTTGTTTAAATCACATGAAGGAAAAGGAGATGATAAACGTCAAAATATTGCTAAATTCGATGATTTTTCGTACGAAACAAAATGCAAGAAAACTTGTTTAAAATGCAATATTATGCGAAATTCTGAGATTTGAAGGCCAAATTACATATCGTGATACTACATGAAATAGTATCGAAATATTGGTAAAAATGAATATATTTACGTAATATCAAACTACATGAAAAACGTGAAAAAAATCACTATTTAACCATATTTGAGGATTTTAACTTCAAATCATAGAGCGAGGTTTCGTATTATTTAGATCCAAGAAAAGGCATATGACAATGTTGTTTCCAATACAAATGATAAAAATCAATGTGTTTTCATTAAAATTAACTAAAATGTTCCTGATTTTCCGTTTATATTACCGATGGAAGATGTACACGAAAACCGCTCTATTCCGGCTGAAACGTCGATATATGCTATAAAATCAGAACTTCTCCCACTTTCAATATCTTACTCAGTATTTTAAAGAGAAAGAAATAGTTGATTGAAAATAAAGTATTTAAGGTTATTATCTAATCAATTATGTGTTTGCATCATTTTTATCGTATATATAATGAATTAATACCCATAGACTGAAAATTCACAAAAACGTGGAAAAACGGCCAAATATTGCCTAATTCGATGATATTTTGTTTAAATCACATGAAGGAAAAGGAGATGATAAACGTCAAAATATTGCTAAATTCGATGATTTTTCGTACGAAACAAAATGCAAGAAAACTTGTTTAAAATGCAATATTATGCGAAATTCTGAGATTTGAAGGCCAAATTACATATCGTGATACTACATGAAATAGTATCGAAATATTGGTAAAAATGAATATATTTACGTAATATCAAACTACATGAAAAACGTGAAAAAATCACTATTTAACCATATATGAGGATTTTAACTTCAAATCATAGAGCGAGGTTTCGTATTATTTAGATCCAAGAAAAGACATATGACAATGTTGTTTCCAATACAAATGATAAAAATCAATGTGTTTTCATTAGAATTAACTAAAATGTTCCTGATTTTCCATTTATATTACCAATGGAAGATGTACACGTAAAACCGCTCTATTCCTGCTGAAACGTCGATATATGCAATAAAAACAGAACTTCTCCCCTTTTCAATATCTTACTCAGTATTTTAACGAGAAACAAATAGTTGATTGAAAATGAAGTATTTAAGGTTATTATCTAATCAATTATGTGCTTGCATCATTTTTATCGTATATATAATGAATTAATACCCATAGACTGAAAATTCACAAAAACGTGGAAAAACGGCAAAATATTGCCTAATTCGATGATATTTTGTTTAAATCAAATAAAGGAAAAGGGGGATGATAAACGTCAAAATATTGGTAAATTCGATGATTTTTCGTACGAAACAAAATGCAAGAAAATTTGCTTAAAATGCAATATTATGCGAAATTCTGAGATTTGAAGGCCAAATCACATATCGTGATACTACATTAGTATCGGAATATTGGTAAAAATAAATATATTTCCCTAATATCAAACTACATGATTAACGTGAATAAGTCACTATTTTACCATATTTGAGGATTTTTCCTTCAAATCATAGAGCGAGGTTTCGTATTATTTATATCCAAGAAAAGACATATGACAATGTTGTTTCCAATACAAATGATAAAAATCAATGTGTTTTCATTAGAATTAACTAAAATGTTCCTGATTTTCCGTTTATATTACCGATGGAAGATGTACACGAAAACCGCTCTATTCCGGCTGAAACGTCGATATATGCTATAAAATCAGAACTTCTCCCACTTTCAATATCTTACTCAGTATTTTAACGAGAAAGAAATAGTTGATTGAAAATGAAGTATTTAAGGTTATTATCTAATCAATTATGTGTTTGCATCATTTTTATCGTATATATAATGAATTAATACCCATAGACTGAAAATTCACAAAAACGTGGAAAAACGGCAAAATATTGCCTAATTCGATAATATTTTGTTTAAATCACATGAAGGAAAAGGAGATGATAAACGTCAAAATATTGCTAAATTCGATGATTTTTCGTACGAAACAAAATGCAAGAAAACTTGTTTAAAATTCAATATTATGCGAAATTCTGAGATTTGAAGGCCAAATTACATATCGTGATACTACATGAAATAGTATCGAAATATTGGTAAAAATGAATATATTTACGTAATATCAAACTACATGAAAAACGTGAAAAAATCACTATTTAACCATATTTGAGGATTTTAACTTCAAATCATAGAGCGAGGTTTCGTATTATTTAGATCCAAGAAAAGACATATGACAATGTTGCTTCCAATACAAATGATAAAAATCAATGTGTTTTCATTAGAATTAACTAAAATGTTCCTGATTTTCCGTTTATATTACCGATGGAAGATGTACACGAAAACCGCTCTATTCCGGCTGAAACGTCGATATATGCTATAAAATCAGAACTTCTCCCACTTTCAATATCTTACTCAGTATTTTAACGAGAAAGAAATAGTTGATTGAAAATGAAGTATTTAAGGTTATTATCTAATCAATTATGTGTTTGCATCATTTTTATCGTATATATAATGAATTAATACCCATAGACTGAAAATTCACAAAAACGTGGAAAAACGGCAAAATATTGCCTAATTCGATGATATTTTGTTTAAATCAAGTAAAGGAAAAGGGGATGATAAACGTCAAAATATTTGTAAATTCGATGATTTTTCGTACGAAACAAAATGCAAGAAAATTTGCTTAAAATGCAATATTATGCGAAATTCTGAGATTTGAAGGCCAAATCACATATCGTGATACTACATTAGTATCGGAATATTGGTAAAAATAAATATATTTCCCTAATATCAAACTACATGATTAACGTGAATAAGTCACTATTTTACCATATTTGAGGATTTTTCCTTCAAATCATAGAGCGAGGTTTCGTATTATTTATATCCAAGAAAAGACATGACAATGTTGTTTCCAATACAAATGATAAAAATCAATGTGTTTTCATTAGAATTAACTAAAATGTTCCTGATTTTCCGTTTATATTACCGATGGAAGATGTACACGAAAACCGCTCTATTCCGGCTGAAACGTCGATATATGCTATAAAATCAGAACTTCTCCCACTTTCAATATCTTACTCAGTATTTTAACGAGAAAGAAATAGTTGATTGAAAATGAAGTATTTAAGGTTATTATCTAATCAATTATGTGTTTGCATCATTTTTATCGTATATATAATGAATTAATACCCATAGACTGAAAATTCACAAAAACGTGGAAAAACGGCAAAATATTGCCTAATTCGATGATATTTTGTTTAAATCACATGAAGAAAAAGGAGATGATAAACGTCAAAATATTGCTAAATTCGATGATTTTTCGTACGAAACAAAATGCAAGAAAACTTGTTTAAAATGCAATATTATGCGAAATTCTGAGATTTGAAGGCCAAATTACATATCGTGATACTACATGAAATAGTATCGAAATATTGGTAAAAATGAATATATTTACGTAATATCAAACTACATGAAAAACGTGAAAAAATCACTATTTAACCATATTTGAGGATTTTAACTTCAAATCATAGAGCGAGGTTTCGTATTATTTAGATCCAAGAAAAGACATATGACAATGTTGTTTCCAATACAAATGATAAAAATCAATGTGTTTTCATTAAAATTAACTAAAATGTTCCTGATTTTCCGTTTATATTACCGATGGAAGATGTACACGAAAACCGCTCTATTCCGGCTGAAACGTCGATATATGCTATAAAATCAGAACTTCTCCCACTTTCAATATCTTACTCAGTATTTTAAAGAGAAAGAAATAGTTGATTGAAAATAAAGTATTTAAGGTTATTATCTAATCAATTATGTGTTTGCATCATTTTTATCGAATATATAATGAATTAATACCCATAGACTGAAAATTCACAAAAACGTGGAAAAACGGCCAAATATTGCCTAATTCGATGATATTTTGTTTAAATCACATGAAGGAAAAGGAGATGATAAACGTCAAAATATTGCTAAATTCGATGATTTTTCGTACGAAACAAAATGCAAGAAAACTTGTTTAAAATGCAATATTATGCGAAATTCTGAGATTTGAAGGCCAAATTACATATCGTGATACTACATGAAATAGTATCGAAATATTGGTAAAAATGAATATATTTACGTAATATCAAACTACATGAAAAACGTGAAAAAATCACTATTTAACCATATATGAGGATTTTAACTTCAAATCATAGAGCGAGGTTTCGTATTATTTAGATCCAAGAAAAGACATATGACAATGTTGTTTCCAATACAAATGATAAAAATCAATGTGTTTTCATTAGAATTAACTAAAATGTTCCTGATTTTCCATTTATATTACCAATGGAAGATGTACACGTAAAACCGCTCTATTCCTGCTGAAACGTCGATATATGCAATAAAAACAGAACTTCTCCCCTTTTCAATATCTTACTCAGTATTTTAACGAGAAACAAATAGTTGATTGAAAATGAAGTATTTAAGGTTATTATCTAATCAATTATGTGCTTGCATCATTTTTATCGTATATATAATGAATTAATACCCATAGACTGAAAATTCACAAAAACGTGGAAAAACGGCAAAATATTGCCTAATTCGATGATATTTTGTTTAAATCAAATAAAGGAAAAGGGGGATGATAAACGTCAAAATATTGGTAAATTCGATGATTTTTCGTACGAAACAAAATGCAAGAAAATTTGCTTAAAATGCAATATTATGCGAAATTCTGAGATTTGAAGGCCAAATCACATATCGTGATACTACATTAGTATCGGAATATTGGTAAAAATAAATATATTTCCCTAATATCAAACTACATGATTAACGTGAATAAGTCACTATTTTACCATATTTGAGGATTTTTCCTTCAAATCATAGAGCGAGGTTTCGTATTATTTATATCCAAGAAAAGACATATGACAATGTTGTTTCCAATACAAATGATAAAAATCAATGTGTTTTCATTAGAATTAACTAAAATGTTCCTGATTTTCCGTTTATATTACCGATGGAAGATGTACACGAAAACCGCTCTATTCCGGCTGAAACGTCGATATATGCTATAAAATCAGAACTTCTCCCACTTTCAATATCTTACTCAGTATTTTAACGAGAAAGAAATAGTTGATTGAAAATGAAGTATTTAAGGTTATTATCTAATCAATTATGTGTTTGCATCATTTTTGTCGTATATATAATGAATTAATACCCATAGACTGAAAATTCACAAAAACGTGGAAAAACGGCAAAATATTGCCTAATTCGATGATATTTTGTTTAAATCACATGAAGGAAAAGGAGATGATAAACGTCAAAATATTGCTAAATTCGATGATTTTTCGTACGAAACAAAATGCAAGAAAACTTGTTTAAAATGCAATATTATGCGAAATTCTGAGATTTGAAGGCCAAATTACATATCGTGATACTACATGAAATAGTATCGAAATATTGGTAAAAATGAATATATTTACGTAATATCAAACTACATGAAAAACGTGAAAAAATCACTATTTAACCATATTTGAGGATTTTAACTTCAAATCATAGAGCGAGGTTTCGTATAATTTAGATCCAAGAAAAGACATATGACAATGTTGTTTCCAATACAAATGATAAAAATTAATGTGTTTTCATTAAAATTAACTAAAATGTTCCTGATTTTCCGTTTATATTACCGATGGAAGATGTACACGAAAACCGCTCTATTCCGGCTGAAACGTCGATATATGCTATAAAATCAGAACTTCTCCCACTTTCAATATCTTACTCAGTATTTTAACGAGAAAGAAATAGTTGATTGAAAATGAAGTATTTAAGGTTATTATCTAATCAATTATGTGTTTGCATCATTTTTATCGTATATATAATGAATTAATACCCATAGACTGAAAATTCACAAAAACGTGGAAAAACGGCCAAATATTGCCTAATTCGATGATATTTTGTTTAAATCACATGAAGGAAAAGGAGATGATAAACGTCAAAATATTGCTAAATTCGATGATTTTTCGTACGAAACAAAATGCAAGAAAACTTGTTTAAAATGCAATATTATGCGAAATTCTGAGATTTGAAGGCCAAATTACATATCGTGATACTACATGAAATAGTGTCGAAATATTGGTAAAAATGAATATATTTACGTAATATCAAACTACATGAAAAACGTGAAAAAATCACTGTTTAACCATATATGAGGATTTTAACTTCAAATCATAGAGCGAGGTTTCGTATTATTTAGATCCAAGAAAAGACATATGACAATGTTGTTTCCAATACAAATGATAAAAATCAATGTGTTTTCATTAGAATTAACTAAAATGTTCCTGATTTTCCATTTATATTACCAATGGAAGATGTACACGTAAAACCGCTCTATTCCTGCTGAAACGTCGATATATGCAATAAAAACAGAACTTCTCCCCTTTTCAATATCTTACTCAGTATTTTAACGAGAAACAAATAGTTGATTGAAAATGAAGTATTTAAGGTTATTATCTAATCAATTATGTGCTTGCATCATTTTTATCGTATATATAATGAATTAATACCCATAGACTGAAAATTCACAAAAACGTGGAAAAACGGCAAAATATTGCCTAATTCGATGATATTTTGTTTAAATCAAATAAAGGAAAAGGGGATGATAAACGTCAAAATATTGGTAAATTCGATGATTTTTCGTACGAAACAAAATGCAAGAAAATTTGCTTAAAATGCAATATTATGCGAAATTCTGAGATTTGAAGGCCAAATCACATATCGTGATACTACATTAGTATCGGAATATTGGTAAAAATAAATATATTTGCCTAATATCAAACTACATGATTAACGTGAATAAGTCACTATTTTACCATATTTGAGGATTTTTCCTTCAAATCATAGAGCGAGGTTTCGTATTATTTATATCCAAGAAAAGACATATGACAATGTTGTTTCCAATACAAATGATAAAAATCAATGTGTTTTCATTAGAATTAACTAAAATGTTCCTGATTTTCCGTTTATATTACCGATGGAAGATGTACACGAAAACCGCTCTATTCCGGCTGAAACGTCGATATATGCTATAAAATCAGAACTTCTCCCACTTTCAATATCTTACTCAGTATTTTAACGAGAAAGAAATAGTTGATTGAAAATGAAGTATTTAAGGTTATTATCTAATCAATTGTGTGTTTGCATCATTTTTATCGTATATATAATGAATTAATACCCATAGACTGAAAATTCACAAAAACGTGAAAAAACGGCAAAATATTGCCTAATTCGATGATATTTTGTTTAAATCACATGAAGGAAAAGGAGATGATAAACGTTAAAATATTGCTAAATTCGATGATTTTTCGTACGAAACAAAATGCAAGAAAACTTGTTTAAAATGCAATATTATGCGAAATTCTGAGATTTGAAGGCCAAATTACATATCGTGATACTACATGAAATAGTATCGAAATATTGGTAAAAATGAATATATTTACGTAATATCAAACTACATGAAAAACGTGAAAAAAATCACTATTTAACCATATTTGAGGATTTTAACTTCAAATCATACAGCGAGGTTTCGTATTACTTAGATCCAAGAAAAGACATATGACAATGTTGTTTCCAATACAAATGATAAAAATCAATGTGTTTTCATTAGAATTAACTAAAATGTTCCTGATTTTCCGTTTATATTACCGATGGAAGATGTACACGAAAACCGCTCTATTCCGGCTGAAACGTCGATATATGCTATAAAATCAGAACTTCTCCCACTTTCAATATCTTACTCAGTATTTTAACGAGAAAGAAATAGTTGATTGAAAATGAAGTATTTAAGGTTATTATCTAATAACCTAATAATTATTATTATCTAATAATTATTACGATGGAAGATGTACACATAAAACCGCTCTAATCCGGCTGAAACGTCGATATATGCAATAAAAACCGAACTTCTCCCCTTTTCAATATCTTACTCAGTATTTTAACGAGAAACAAATAGATGATTGAAAATGAAGTATTTAAGGTTATTATCTAATCAATTATGTGTTTGCATCATTTTTATCGTATATATAATGAATTAATACCCATAGACTGAAAATTCACAAAAACGTGGAAAAACGGCCAAATATTGCCTAATTCGATGATATTTTGTTTAAATCACATGAAGGAAAAGGAGATGATAAACGTCAAAATATTGCTAAATTCGATGATTTTTCGTACGAAACAAAATGCAAGAAAACTTGTTTAAAATGCAATATTATGCGAAATTCTGAGATTTGAAGGCCAAATTACATATCGTGATACTACATGAAATAGTGTCGAAATATTGGTAAAAATGAATATATTTACGTAATATCAAACTACATGAAAAACGTGAAAAAATCACTGTTTAACCATATATGAGGATTTTAACTTCAAATCATAGAGCGAGGTTTCGTATTATTTAGATCCAAGAAAAGACATATGACAATGTTGTTTCCAATACAAATGATAAAAATCAATGTGTTTTCATTAGAATTAACTAAAATGTTCCTGATTTTCCATTTATATTACCAATGGAAGATGTACACGTAAAACCGCTCTATTCCTGCTGAAACGTCGATATATGCAATAAAAACAGAACTTCTCCCCTTTTCAATATCTTACTCAGTATTTTAACGAGAAACAAATTGTTGATTGAAAATGAAGTATTTAAGGTTATTATCTAATCAATTATGTGCTTGCATCATTTTTATCGTATATATAATGAATTAATACCCATAGACTGAAAATTCACAAAAACGTGGAAAAACGGCAAAATATTGCCTAATTCGATGATATTTTGTTTAAATCAAATAAAGGAAAAGGGGATGATAAACGTCAAAATATTGGTAAATTCGATGATTTTTCGTACGAAACAAAATGCAAGAAAATTTGCTTAAAATGCAATATTATGCGAAATTCTGAGATTTGAAGGCCAAATCACATATCGTGATACTACATTAGTATCGGAATATTGGTAAAAATAAATATATTTGCCTAATATCAAACTACATGATTAACGTGAATAAGTCACTATTTTACCATATTTGAGGATTTTTCCTTCAAATCATAGAGCGAGGTTTCGTATTATTTATATCCAAGAAAAGACATATGACAATGTTGTTTCCAATACAAATGATAAAAATCAATGTGTTTTCATTAGAATTAACTAAAATGTTCCTGATTTTCCGTTTATATTACCGATGGAAGATGTACACGAAAACCGCTCTATTCCGGCTGAAACGTCGATATATGCTATAAAATCAGAACTTCTCCCACTTTCAATATCTTACTCAGTATTTTAACGAGAAAGAAATAGTTGATTGAAAATGAAGTATTTAAGGTTATTATCTAATCAATTGTGTGTTTGCATCATTTTTATCGTATATATAATGAATTAATACCCATAGACTGAAAATTCACAAAAACGTGAAAAAACGGCAAAATATTGCCTAATTCGATGATATTTTGTTTAAATCACATGAAGGAAAAGGAGATGATAAACGTTAAAATATTGCTAAATTCGATGATTTTTCGTACGAAACAAAATGCAAGAAAACTTGTTTAAAATGCAATATTATGCGAAATTCTGAGATTTGAAGGCCAAATTACATATCGTGATACTACATGAAATAGTATCGAAATATTGGTAAAAATGAATATATTTACGTAATATCAAACTACATGAAAAACGTGAAAAAAATCACTATTTAACCATATTTGAGGATTTTAACTTCAAATCATACAGCGAGGTTTCGTATTACTTAGATCCAAGAAAAGACATATGACAATGTTGTTTCCAATACAAATGATAAAAATCAATGTGTTTTCATTAGAATTAACTAAAATGTTCCTGATTTTCCGTTTATATTACCGATGGAAGATGTACACGAAAACCGCTCTATTCCGGCTGAAACGTCGATATATGCTATAAAATCAGAACTTCTCCCACTTTCAATATCTTACTCAGTATTTTAACGAGAAAGAAATAGTTGATTGAAAATGAAGTATTTAAGGTTATTATCTAATAACCTAATAATTATTATTATCTAATAATTATTACGATGGAAGATGTACACATAAAACCGCTCTAATCCGGCTGAAACGTCGATATATGCAATAAAAACCGAACTTCTCCCCTTTTCAATATCTTACTCAGTATTTTAACGAGAAACAAATAGATGATTGAAAATGAAGTATTTAAGGTTATTATCTAATCAATTATGTGTTTGCATCATTTTTATCGTATATATATGAATTAAAACCCGTGGACTGAAAATTCACAAAAACGTGGAAAACGGCATAATATTGCCTAATTCGATGATATTTTGTTTAAATCACATGAAGGAAAAGGAGATGATAAACGTCAACATATTGCTATATTCGATGATTTTTCGTACGAAACAAAATGCAAGAAAACTTGCCTAAAATGCAATATTATGCGAAAATCTGAGATTTGAAGGCCAAATCACATATCGTGATATTACATGAAATAGTATCGAAATATTGGTAAAAATGAATATATTTACGTAATATCAAACTTCATGAAAAACGTGAAAAAAGGCACTATATAACCATATTTGAGGATTTTACCTTCAAATCATAGAGCGAGGTTTCGTATTATTTAGATCCAAGAAAAGACATATGACAATGTTGTTTCCAATACAAATGATAAAAAAAATGTGTTTTCATTAGAATTAACTATAATGTTCTTGATTTTCCGTTTATATTAACGATGGTACACGTAAAACCGCTCTAATCAGGCTGGAACGTCGATATATGCAATAAAAACCGAACTTCTCCCCTTTTCAATATCTTACTCAG